>NW_026282208.1:0-2607 GCF_023373465.1 Oncorhynchus keta | reverse complement strand
AGTTATACAGCTGCACCATCGAGAGCATCCAATTTTTAGTGGTGTGGGGATGTGCTTTGGCAAAGTGGGTGGGGTTATATCCTTCCTGTTTGGCCCTGTCCGGGGTGTCCTCGGATGGGGCCACAGTGTCTCCTGACCCCTCCTGTCTCAGCCTCCAGTATTTATGCTGCAGTAGTTTATGTGTCGGGGGCTAGGGTCAGTTTGTTATATCTGGAGTACTTCTCCTGTCCTATTCGGTGTCCTGTGTGAATCTAAGTGTGCGTTCTCTAATTCTCTCCTTCTCTCTTCTTTCTCTCTCTCTCGGAGGACCTGAGCCCTAGGACCATGTCCCAGGACTACCTGACATGAGGACTCCTTGCTGTCCCCAGTCCACCTGGCCATGCTCCTGCTCCAGTTTCAACTGACCTGAGCCCTAGGACCGTGCCCCAGGACTACCTGACATGAAGGCTCCTTGCTGTCCCCAGTCCACCTGACTGTGCTGCTGCTCCAGTTTCAACTGTTCTGCCTTATTATTATTCGACCATGCTGGTCATTTATGAACATTTGAACATCTTGGTCATGTTCTGTTATAATCTCTACCCGGCACAGCCAGAAGAGGACTGGCCACCCCACATAGCCCGGTTCCTCTCTAGGTTTCTTCCTAGGTTTTGGCCTTTCTAGGGAGTTTTTCCTAGCCACCGTGCTTTTACACCTGCATTGTTTGCTGTTTGGGGTTTTAGGCTGGGTTTCTGTACAGCACTTTGAGATATCAGCTGATGTACGAAGGGCTATATAAATAAATTTGATTTGATTTGATTTGATCCTGAATGGTTTCATCACCGCCTGGTATGGCAACTGCTCGGCTTCCGCCTGTAAGGAACTACAGAGGGTAGTGGGTACGGTCCAGTACCAGAGAGCGGACCAAAAGGCTTCTTAACAGCTTCTATCCCCAAGCCATAACACTCCTGAACAGCTAACCAAAGGCTACCTGGACTATTTGCATTGCCCCCCCCCCCAACACTTTTACACTGCTGCTACTCTCTGTTTATTATCTATGCAGTCACTTCACCTCTACCTACATATTACCTCGACTAACTGGTGCCCCTGCACACTGACTCTGTACCCCCTGTATATAGCCTCCACACTGTCTCTGTACCGTAACACCCTGTATATAGCCTCCACACTGTCTCTGTACCGTAATACCCTGTATATAGCCTCCACATTGACTCTGTACCGTAACACCCTGTATATAGCCTCCACATTGACTCTGTACCGTAATACCCTGTATATAGCCCCCACATTGACTCTGTACCGTAATACCCTGTATATAGCCCCCACATTGACTCTGTACCGTAATACCCTGTATAGCCTCCCACATTGACTCTGTACCGTAATACCCTGTATATAGCCTCCACATTGTCTCTGTACCGTAACACCCTGTATATAGCCTCCACTGTCTCTGTGCCGTAACACCCTGTATATAGCCTCCACATTGTCTCTGTACCGTGACACCCTGTATAGCCTCCACATTGACTTTTTGTACCGTAATACCCTGTATATAGCCTCCACATTGACTCTGTACTGTAATACCTGTATATAGCCCCCACATTGACTCTGTACCGTACCCCCTGTATATAGCCCCCACATTGACTCTGTACCGTAATACCTGTATATAGCCTCCACATTGACTTTCCTGTGCCGTAATACCCTGTATATAGCCTCACATTTGACTCTGTGCAGTAATACCCTGTATATAGCTCCACATTGACTCTGTACCGTAATACCCACTGTATAGCCTCCGCATTGACTCTGTACCGTAATACCCTGTATATAGCCTCCACATTGACTCTGTGCCCGTAATACCTGTATATAGCCTCCACATTGACTCTGTACCGTAATACCCTGTATATAGCCTTGTTACTGCTCTTTAATTATGTTATTTTTCCTTCATTTTTATTTATTGTTTATTTAGTAAATACTATTTTTTCTGAGCTGCATTGTTGGTTAAGGGCTTGTCAGTCAGAATTTGACAAACACGATATGATTCTAATATAAGAGTTAAATACATACTTTGTCTCCTCGATCTCTGCTTCTCTCTCCTCCTGAAGGAGCTCTAGGGTCTTGGACACAAAGCATTCCACCTCCATTTCTCACTGAAATGACACAAACATAATGAACAGTTTAAGTTAAAAAAAAGGGCTTTATAAATACATTTGATAGACTGATCCTGCTGAGGAACATGATGAATGGTTGTGTCGTGGGTACTGAGCTGATAGGGTGCTCCTGTCAAACTGTAACGGGTAGGTAGCTCACATTTAGATTCTATTTGAAGTTGTCACGCATTAGGGCGGCAGGGTAGCCTAGTGGTTAGAGTGTAGAGGCGGCAGGGTAGCCTAGTGGTTAGAGCGTTGGACTAGTAACCGAAAGGTTGCAAGTTCCAAACCCCGAGCAGACAAGGTACAAATCTGTCGTTCTGCCCCTGAACGGGCAGTTAACCCAATGTTCCTAGGCCGTCATTGACTCTGTACTGTAATACCTCTGTATATAGCCTCCACATTGACTCTGTACTGTAATACCCTGTATATAGCATTTGAATTTGTTCTTGCCGAGTTAAATAATGGTAAAATT
>NW_026282207.1:0-761 GCF_023373465.1 Oncorhynchus keta | reverse complement strand
CTATAGATAACAGCTCTCCTCCAGATCCCCTCTACTCTACTATAGATAACAGCTCTCCTCCAGACCCCCTCTACTCTACTATAGATAACAGCTCTCCTCCAGACCCCCTCTACTATAGATAACAGCTCTCCTCCAGACCCCCTCTACTATAGATAACAGCTCTCCTCCAGACCCCCTCTACTATAGATAACAGCTCTCCTCCCCCCTCTACTCTACTATAGATAACAGCTCTCCTCCAGACCCCTCTACTATAGATAACCTCTCCTCCAGACCGCCTCTAGACCACCTCTACTATAGATACCAGCTCTCCTCCAGACCCCCTCTACTATAGATACCAGCTCTCCTCCAGACCCCCTCTACTATAGATACCAGCTCTCCTCCAGACCCCTCTACTATAGATACCAGCTCTCCTCCAGACCCCTCTACTCTACTATAGATAACAGCTCTCCTCCAGACCCTCTCTCTACTATAGATACCAGCTCTCCTCAGACCACCTCTACTCTACTATAGATAACAGCTCTCCTCCAGACCACCTCTATACTATAGATATAAGCTCTCCTCCAGACCACCTCTACTCTACTATAGATACCAGCTCTCCTCCAGACCCCCTCTACTATGAATACTGGCTCTCCTCCAGACCCCCTCTACTATAGATACCAGCTCTCCTCCAGACCCCCTCTACTATAGATACCAGCTCTCCTCCAGACCCCCTCTACTCTACTAGATAACAGCTCTCCTCCAGACCCCCTCTACTATAGATA
>NW_026282206.1:0-8831 GCF_023373465.1 Oncorhynchus keta | reverse complement strand
TAATACATATGTCAGAGTCATTGTTCTTACATCGGATGTGACTGAAGTAATTAAACAGCTGCAGCCTGAATAATTGGTCTTTGTTTAGTCGATTTCCTTCACCATTTCAAACGTAGTGAGACAGCCCCATGTTTTCTGATATTGTCCTTTGGTAGAGTTGTAGTTTGAAACATTTCACACACCAGCATCACCGGCATGTTTTGGTATAATGTACATTTTGTCAGAAGTGGGTTTTATACTTTTAGTAGAAAGGGGAGCGTTCCATGATACAGATGTAAAATGTCTCACAGGGTGTGGTCACTGACTAGTTAAAACTTTATAAGAAAACCCATACTCTCATTTAAAAGATCGCATTCCATCTTTTCAAAAGTATTCCTATACTCAATCATTTATTTCAGATGCAAACCCCATAATTAGTGTATGCGAATAAAGAAACAGTCATGTGCCTCCAAATGAAACAAAGTGTCCATGGACCACTCCGACTTCTCGGGAATACAGAAATACTGTTCAATCATTCAACCTTTGGACGTTACCGTCCTGAAAGTCTTTCTCCCCGTGGTAACGGAGGGATAACAAAGGGATTTTCAACCTTCATTTTGAGTTTAGGTGTTATGATGTCATAGACTGTGGTGGGAGAGAAGTGAGAGTTCTGTCACATGTACATAGTCAATGGTATTTGGTACACCTGTAGCGCCCTCTTGGCAGTAGTACTGTAAACTACTTCATCACTGACTTTATCTTATATCTTCCTCTCTAACTTTAAGCATCAGCTGTCAGGCAGTACCTGTACACAGCCAATCTGTAAATAGCACACGCAACTACCTCATCACCATATACTGTATTATTGACTGTATGTTTTGTTTTATTCCATGTGTAACTCTGTGTTGTTGTATGTCAAAATTGCTCACATTTATCTTGGCCAGGTCGCAGTTGCAAATGAGAACTTGTTCTCAACTCTCCTACCCTGGTTAAATAAAAGGTGAAATAAATAAATAAATATTATTACTTACCCTCTTGCTCTTTTGCACCAGTACCTCTACTTGCACATCATCATCTGCACATCTATCACTCCAGAGGTAATCTGTTAATGCTAAATTGTCATTATTTTGCCTCTATGGACTATTTATTGCCTACCTCCTACTTTTCTACATTTGCACACACTGTACATAGATGTTTTTATTTTTTAATTCTATTGTGTTATTGATTGTACGTTTGTTTATGTGTAACTCTGTGTTGTTGTTTGTGTCACTGCTTTGCTTTATCTCGGCCATGTCGCAGTTGTAAATTAGAAAAAGTGTTCTCAACTGGCCTACCTGGTTAAATGAATGTGAAAAAAAAAAAAAAAAAAAAATGGACCTCAACCCAGAGTCTCTCAGAGCGTTCACAGTCTCACCACTGACACCCCTATCAGACCACAGCAAAATCACAGTCTACTTGAACAAAGCAATACTCAGTCATGAGGCATCAAAGCTAAAGGAACTGAGTAATATTAAGAAATGCTATAGATGGAAGGAATGTAGTTTGAAACCTACCAAAAATAATTAGGCAACAACAAATTCAATCCCCTTTTATACAACTTCTGGACAAAATTCCCCTGTAATAGTGAATGTGAAACTTGGCAGTAGAAAATCTTAACAGTATATTTGACCTCTCAGCTTCCCTATCAAATCTAAAAATCTTTATTTAAAACAGAAGAAAATGAACAATAACAAAATGGTTTGATGAAGAATGCAAAAATCGAAGAAAGAAATTGAGAAACCTGTCAACCAAAAACATAGAGACCCGGAAAACCTGAGCCCCTACGCCTTCACTGTGGTGAATCACTAAAACAAACAGAAATACACTACGGAAAAGAAGGAAC
Source organism: Oncorhynchus keta (assembly GCF_023373465.1). NCBI lineage: Eukaryota > Metazoa > Chordata > Actinopteri > Salmoniformes > Salmonidae > Oncorhynchus > Oncorhynchus keta. The sequence continues at coordinate 6,970 of NW_026282206.1, read as the reverse complement.
AGCACATCAGAAATCAGCTCAATGTAATTGAAGAATCCATAGACTAACCACTTCTGGGAAAATTGGAAAACACTAAACAAACAACAACACGAAGAATTATCTATCCACATTGGAAATGTATGGGTAAACCATTTCTCCAATCTTTGTGGCTCTATAACAAAGAACAAACAGCAAAACCATATATACATGATCAAATACAAATCTTAGAATCAACTATTAAAGACTACCAGAACACACTGGATTCTCCAATTACCTTGAATGAACTACAGGACAAAATAAAACCCTCCAACCCAAAAAGGCCTGTGGTGTTGATGGTAGCCTCAATGAAATGATCAAATATACAGACAACAAATTCCAGTGGCTACAATAAAACTCTTTAACATCATCCTTAGCTTTGGCAACTTCCCCAATATTTGGAACCAAGGACTGATCAACCCAATCAACAAAAGTGGAGACAAATTTGACCCCAATTACGACCGTGGGATATGTGTCAACAGCAACTTTGGGAAAATCTCCTGCATTATCATTAACAGCAGAGAACACTCAGTGAACAGTTCCTCAGTGAAAACAATGTACTGAGCAAATGTCAAATTGGCTTTTTACCAAATTACTGTACGACAGACCACGTATTCACCCTACACACCCTAATTGACAAACAAACCAAAATAAAACAAAGGCAAAGTCTTCTCATGCATTATTGATTTCAAAAAGCCTTTGACTCAATTTGGCATGAGGCTCTGCTATACGAATTCATGGAAAGTAGTGTTGGGGGAAAAATATACAACATTATAAAATCCATGTACACAAACAACAGGTGCTTGGTTTAAATTGGCAAAAAACACACACATTTCCTCCCATACGGCCGTGGGGTGAGACAGGGATGCAGCTTAAGCCCCACCCTCTTCAACATATATATCAACGAATTGGCGGGCACTAGAAAAGTCTGCAGCACCCGGCCTCACCCTACTAGAATCTGAAGTCAAATGTCTACTGTTTGCTGATGATCTGGTGCTTCTGTCCCCAACCAAGGAGGTCCAACAGCAGCACCTAGATCATCTGCACAGATTCTGCTAGACCTGGGCCCTGACAGTAAATCTCAGTAAGACAAAAATAATGGTGTTCCAAAAAAGGTCCAGTCGCCAGGACCATAAATACAAATTCCATCTAGACACCATTGCCCTAAAGCACAAAAAAACTATACATACCTTGGTCTAAACATCAGCGCCACAGGTAACTTCCACAAAGCTGTGAACGATCTGAGAGACAAGGCAAGAAGGGCATTCTATGCCATCAGAAGGAACATAAAATTCGACATACCAATTAGGATCTGGCTAAAAATACTTGAATCAGTCATAAAGCCCATTGCCCTTTATGGTTGTGAGGTCTGGGGTCCGCTCAGCAACCAAGAATTCACTAAATGGGCCAAACACCAAATTGAGACTCTGCATGCAGGAATTCTGCAAAATATCCTCCATGTGCAACGTAGAACACCAAATAATGCATGCAAAGCTGAATTAGGCCGATACCCGCTAATTATCAAAATCCCGAAAAGAGCCATTCAATTCTACAACCACCTAAAAGGAAGCGATTCCCAAACCTTCTATAATAAAGCCATTAAAGAGATGAACCTGGAGAAGAGTCTACTAAGCAAGCTGGTCCTGGGGCTCTGTTCACAAACACAAACAAACCCCACAGAGCCCCAGGACAGCAACACAATTAGACCCAACCAAATCATGTGCAAAACAAAAAGATAATTACTGACACATTGGAAAGAATTAACAAAAAACAGAGCAAACTAGAATGCTATTTGCCCTAAACAGAGAGTACACAGTGGCAGAGTGTTGACCGCTGTGACTGACCCAAGCTTAAGTACAGACTCAGTGAGCATAGCCTTGCTATTGAGAAAGGCCACTGTAGGCAGACATGGCTCTCAAGAGACAGGCTATGTGCACACAGCCCACAAAATGAGGTGGAAACTGAGATGCACTTCCCTAACCTTCTGCCAAATGTATGACCATATTAGAGACACATATTTCCCTCAGCTTACACAGACCACAAAGAATTTCAAAACAAACCCGATTTTGATAACCTCCCATATCGACTGGGTGAAGTACCACAGTGTGCCATCAAAGCAAACAATATGTGACCTGTTGCCACAAGAAATGGTTAACCAGTGAAGAACAAACTCCATTGTAAATACAACCCATATTTATGCTTATTTATTTTCCTTTTTTGTACTTTAACCATTTGTACATTGATACAACACTGCATAAATACACTTAATATGACATTTGTAATGTCTTTATTCTTTTGGAACTTATGTTAGTGTAATGTTTATTGTTCGTTTTTATTGTTCATTTCACTTTGTAAATTATCTACTTCACTTGCTTTGGCAATGTTAACATATGTTTGTGTAACCTGTTTACAGTAACCCTTACTGCCTGCTCTCTGTTGGTGTGTATACAGTAACCTGTTTACAGTAACCATTACCCTGCTCTCTGTTGGGTGTATACAGTAACATGTTTACAGTAACCCTTACTGCCCTGCTCTCTGTTGGGTGTATACAGTATCCTGTTTACAGTAACCCTTACTGCCTGCTCTCTGTTGGGTGTGTATACAGTAACCTGTTTACAGTAACCCTTATGGCTGCTCTCTGTTTGGTGTATACAGTAACCTGTTTTACAGTATCCTTACTGCCTGCTCTCTGTTTGGTGTGTATACAGTAACCTGTTTACAGTAACCCTTACTGCCTGCTCTCTGTTGGGTGTGTATACAGTAACCTGCTTACAGTAACCCTTACTGCCTGCTCTCTGTTGGGTGTGTATACAGTAACCTGTTTACAGTAACCCTTACTGCCTGCTCTCTGTTGGGTGTGTATACAGTAAACCTGTTTACAGTAACCCTTACTGCCTGCTCTCTTTGGGTGTGTATACATTAACCTGTTTACAGTAACCCTTACTGCCTACACACCCAACAGAGGCAGGCAGGTTAATAGAACTGTAAACATGTTAGTGTACACACCCAACAGATATATACAGTAACATGTTTACAGTAACCCTTACTGCCAAGCTCTGTATACAGTAACCTGTTTACAGTAACCCTTACTGCCAAACTCTCTGTTGGGTGTATACAGTAACATGTTTACAGTAACCCTTACTGCCTGCTCTCTGTTGCGTGTATACAGTAACCTGTTTGCAGTAACCCTTACTGCCTGCTCTCTTTTGGGTGTGTATACAGTAACCTGTTTACAGTAACCCTTACTGCCTGCTCTCTGTTGGGTGGTATACAGTAACCTGTTTACAGTAACCCTTACTGCCTGCTCTCTGTTGGGTGTGTATACAGTAACCCTGTTTACAGTAACCCTTACTGCTAAGCTCTCTGTTGGGTGTGTATACAGTAACCTGTTTACAGTAACCCTTACTGGCTGCTCTCTGTTTTGGTGTATATGCAACCTATTTACAGTAACCCTTACTGCCTGCTCTCTGTTGGGTGTATACAGTAACCTGTTTTACAGTAACCCTTACTGCCTGCTCTCTGTTGGGTGTGTATACAGTAACCTGTTTTACAGTAACCCTTACTGCCTGCTGTTGGGTGTGTATACAGTAACCTGTTTACAGTAACCCTTACTGCCAATCTCTGTTGGGTGTGTATACAGTAACCTGTTTACAGTAGCTCTTACTGCCCACACACTAACAGAAGTGGGCAGTAGGGTTACTGTAAACATGTTACTGATACACACCCAACAGAGAGTATACAGTAACATGTTTACAGTAACCCTTACTGCCAAGCTCTCTGTTGGGTGTGTATACAGTAACCTGTTTACAGTAACCCTTACTGCCTGCTCTCTGTTGGGTGTGTATACAGTAACCTGTTTACAGTAGCCCTTACTGCCTGCTCTCTGTTGGTTGTGTATACAGTAACCTGTTTACAGTAACCCATACTGCCTACACACCCACAGAGGCAGGCAGTAAGGGTTACTGTAAACATGTTGCATATACACACCCAACAGAGAGTATACAGTAACATGTTTACAGTAACCCTTACTGCCTACACACCCAACAGAGAGAGTATACCGTAACATGTTTTACAGTAACCCTTACTGCCTACACACCCAACAGAGAGTATACAGTAACATGTTTACAGTAACCCTTACTGCCTGCTCTCTGTTGGGTGTGTATACAGTAATGTATGTTTACAGTAACCCTTACTGCCTGCTCTCTGTTGGGTGTGTATACAGTAACATGTTTACAGTAACCCTTACTGCCTGCTCTCTGTTGGGTGTGTATATACAGTAACATGTTTACAGTAACTCTTACTGCCTGCTCTCTGTTGGGTGTGTATACAGTAACCTGTTTACAGTAACCCTTACTGCCTGCTCTCTGTTGGGTGTGTATACAGTAACCTGTTTACAGTAACCCTTACTGCCTGCTCTCTGTTGGGTGTGTATACAGTAACCTGTTTACAGTAACCCTTACTGCCTACACGCAACAGAGCAGGCAGTAAGGTTTACCTGAAACATGTTACTGTATACACACTTAACAGAGAGTATACAGTAACATGTTTACAGTAACCCTTACTGCCTACACACCCAACAGAGGTATACTAATAACATGTTTACAGTAACCCTTACTGCCTACACACCCAACAGAGAGTATACAGTAACATGTTTACAGTAACCCTTACTGCCTGCTCTCTGTTGGGTGTGTATACAGTAACATGTTTACAGTAACCCTTACTGCCTGCTCTCTGTTGGGTGTGTATACAGTAACATGTTTACAGTAACCCTTACTGCCTGCTCTCTGTTGGGTGTGTATACAGTAACATGTTTACAGTAACCCTTACTGCCTGCTCTCTGTTGGGTGTGTATACAGTAACCTGTTTACAGTAACCCTTACTGCCTGCTCTCTGTTGGGTGTGTATACAGTAACATGTTTACAGTAACCCTTACTGCCTGCTCTCTGTTGGTGTGTATACAGTAACCTGTTTACAGTAACCCTTACTGCCTGCTCTCTTTTGGGTGTGTATACAGTAACCTGTTTACAGTAACCCTTACCCTACACACAACAGAGAGGCAGGCAGGGTTACTGTAAACATGTTACTGCATACACATAACAGAGAGCATACAGTAACATGTTTACAGTAACCCTTACTGCCTGCTCTCTGTTGGGTGTGTATACAGTAACATGTTTACAGTAACCCTTACTGCCTGCTCTCTGTTGGGTGTGTAGGCAGTGGGGTTACTGTAGTTGAGCCTGTATACACACCCAAGAGAGGCAGGCAATGGTCACTGTAAACAGACCACTGTATACACACCCAACAGAGAGCAGGCCTGGGGTTACTGTAGGCATGTTTACTGTATACACACCCAACCTGAAAATACTTCTGGCTCTTTCTGTTTACAGTAAGCCCTTACTGCCTGCTCTCTGTTGGGTGTGTATACAGTAACCTGTTTACAGTAACCCTTACTGCCTGCTCTCTGTTTGGCATCTCATGATCTCTCCTTCTCACAAACACATTGTTTTCTTCCATTTTTCTTTTCAACCTTTTCAACCTTACTTCTGCACTTAATGCTTTGTTGTATAATGGACACGTTTAGTGCCGTAAAAGGCTTGGAAATGGGGAGACATTTGTCATTTTAATTTGTTATGCCGAGGCCATTGTGTCTTGCTTTGTAGCTCAAATCAAATCAAATTGTATTTGTCACATACACATGGTTAGCAGATGTTAATGCGAGTGTAGCGAAATGCTTGTGCTTCTAGTTCCGACAATGCAGTGATAGCTACTGCCAAGTCAAGTATAGTTTTTACACATTTTTCTAAACTTCTAAATCTCCTTATAGTACAATGGCTTGGCCTCGTCCAGTTGTGTATCATTCCAATTTATATGGACTAATTCTAAAAGATATCCTGGTAGATAACGTTTGTTTAAATGTAAAATCTTGACTGCATATTGTCATTCCACTCATAAGATCTCTCTATTCTCTGCCCATCTCATGTTCTCTGTAGGTCAAGAGACTCAAGAAAACAATCAATTCCTGCACATTAATTTAGTCCGCTCCATTTAACACTGGAGAGAAAACACACAGGCAAGGGCTCTTTTCCCCTCTTTATCGCTTTGACCTCAACTTTACTGTGCTGGCTCGGCTATTCTTCCTTTCACTTTGTGCTTATCGACACAGTTTGGCGGTGTATCCGTAACCAGGCCAGCACAGTACAGTTCAGTATAGTGGCATCAGGCCAGCACAGTACAGTTCAGTATAGTGGCATGTAACCAGGCCAAACTACAGTTCAGTATAGCATCAGTAAACTACAGTTCAGTATAGCATCAGTAAACTACAGTTCAGTATAGCATCAGTAAACTACAGTTCAGTGTAGCATCAGTAAACTGCAGTTCAGTATAGCATCAGTAAACTACAGTTCAGTATAGCATCAGTAAACTACAGTTCAGTATAGCATCAGTAAACTACAGTTCAGTATAGCATCAGTAAACTACAGTTCAGTATAGCATCAGTAAACAGCAGTTCAGTATAGCATCAGTAAACTACAGTTCAGTATAGTGGCAGTGTAACAGGCTGGCACAGTACAGTTCGGTATGAGTGGCAGTGTAACCAGGCCAGCACAGTACAGTTCAGTATAGTGGCAGTGCCTAACCAGGCCAGCACAGTACAGTTCAGTATAGTGGCAGTGTAACCAGACCAGCACAGTACAGTTCAGTATAGTGGCAGTGTAACCAGGCCAGCACAGTACAGTTCAGTATAGTGGCAGTGTAACCAGGCCAGCACAGTACAGTTCAGTATAGTGGCAGTGTGGCAGGCCAGCACAGTACAGTTCAGTATAGTGGCAGTGTAACCATGCCAGCACAGTACAGTTCAGTATAGTGGCGGTGTAGCCAGGCCAGCACAGTACAGTCAGTATAGTGGCAGTGTAACCAGGCCAGCACAGTACAGTTCAGTATAGTGGCAGTGTAACCA
>NW_026282205.1:0-47389 GCF_023373465.1 Oncorhynchus keta | reverse complement strand
GATGTGGAGCTACTGTGGTACTTTTCTTGGTGTAGCCAGACTACTTTTCTCCAGTAAAATGCCAGATTCACTTCAATCAACACATTAGATCAGAAAATGTAGCTGACTACATTCTTTCTATGATAAACATTAGAAATATGATGACCATGTATCGTTTTAGCAAAAACAAAAATAATATACCTTGCTTTTTCATATATTTTTTTCATATTCGCCTACCTCCTCATGCCTTTTGCACATTGTATATAGACTCCCCTTTTTTTTCCTACTGTGTTATTGACTTGTTAATTGTTTACTCCATGTGTAACTCTGTGTTGTCTGTTCACACTGCTATGCTTTATCTTGGCCAGGTCGCAGTTGCAAATGAGAACTTGTTCTCAACTAACCTACCTGGTTAAATAAAGGTGAAATAAAAAATAAATAAAAAAATTGTAAGCTCATTTGCTTGTGTGGCTGCTAGTCAATGAGTGTTGCAGTTCTGTTGTCATCGGATGGAAATGAAGCTGTTTTCTGTGAAGGAAAACACACTGTAGTTGCACATCCCTGATCTATTGAAGCAAGAAACACTTTACTTTCAATATAAAATGCAGGTAATGGTTTAAAATTCTGCTTTTTTGATCGTCCGCGTTTTGACCCCTGGATCGAACCTGTGCTTACCATCACATACAGTTGTCCCAATCTCCTCCTCCTCTTCTTCATCTTTAATGTTGACATTCAGCTCCAGTGTTTGACTGCAGTCTTCCAGCTTCACTGATGCCATCTCTGGATCCTGCAGTGCAAACTGGGCTCCACTGTCACAATCAGGACCCAGTGACTGTAGGTTTGGACTCAGTGTGGAAGGAGAGAGGAAGGCTGGGTTTGTCCTCACTGTTGATGTTACCGGCCTCAGACTTGATCGGAGTCGTCCTGTAGTAATAAAGACAAACGCAAAAAGTTACTGTCTTGACAGTTCTGGCACTTTTCTTTATTCTCTAAAAATATATTATATTTGCTCTCGTTCAAATCATCTCATTTCAATAGATCAGGTAGCTAAGCTTTGACAACAAAACATTCACTGATTCGCATTAGACAACTTCACACTTGCTGCACATAACCTATAATACATTTCTGAAATTGAATTAAATGCATAAAATGACAACAACAAAAAAACATTTAGTACAAGGATGCAGTATGTTTTAGGCAGCACTGTGATTGATATTCAGGAAAATCAACCAATCAAATGTATTTATAAAGCCCTTCTTACATCAGCTGATATCTCAAAGTGCTGTACAGAAACCCAGTCTAAAACCCCACAAACAGGAAGCAATGCAGGTGTAGAAGCACGGTGGCTAGGAAAAACTCCCAAGAAAGGCCAGAACCTAGGAAGAAAGCCTGGTTCATCTCAACTTATGTGACGGGTGGCCATAGTCTGTTTTCTATGCCAGAAGTTAATGGTTCTCTGTAGGAGGAATTTATATGGTGGAGGCAATTAAGCTTGTAATGTACTGAGTGAAGGAAAGGCCATCACATGGTTGCAGTCACTGATAAGGGTGGACAGAGGTGGTTTAGTGAGGAAAGGAGGTAAGGACAGGTCCCATTAAGGGAGAAGGAACAGTTTATTACCCACATCACTTAACTTCGGGGTGGCAGGGTAGCCTAGTGGTTAGAGCGTTGGACTAGTAACCGAAAGGTTGCAAGTTCAAATCCCCGAGCTGACATGGTACAAATCTGTCGTTCTGCCCCTGAACAGGCAGTTAACCCACTGTTCCTAGGCCGTCATTGAAAATAAGAATGTGTTCTTAACTGACTTGCCTAGTAAAATAAAGGTAAAAAATTAAAATAAACTTCCTGCCTAACAATAAAGATGTCATGTTTAGAGAGGAGGAGACTCCACCCATATTGAGCTATATATTAGAGGAATGGCCGATTAATTAGGGCTGTTTTCATATCAAATCGGTAATCAGCATTTTTTTACGCCGATTACATTGCACTCCACGAGGAGACTGTGTGGCAGGCTGACCAGCTGTTATGCGAGTGCAGCAAGGAGTCAAGGTAAGGTGCTAGCTAGCATTAAACGTATCTTATAAAAAACAATCAATCTTAACATAATCACTAGTTAACTACACATGGCTGATGATATTACTAGTTTATCTAGCTTGTCCTGCTTTGTATATAATCGATGTGGTGCCTGTTAATTTATCATTGAATCACAGCCGACTTCGCCAAACGGGTGATTTAACAAGCGCAGTCGAGAAAAAAAGCACTGTCATTTCACCAATGTGTACCTAACCATAAACAACAACTCCTTAAAATCAATATACAAGTATATATTTTTAAACCTGCATATTTAGTTAATATTGCCTGAAACATGAATTTCTTTTAACAAGGGAAATTGTGTCACTTCTCTTGCGTTCTGTGCAACAGAGTCAGGGTAAATGCAGCAGTTTGGGCCGCCTGGCTCGTTGCGAACTGTGTGAAGACTATTTCTTCCTAACAAAGACAGCCAACTTCGCCAAACGGGGGATGATTTAACAAAAGCACATTTGCGAGAAAAAAAAGCACAATCGTTACACGAATGTACCTAACCATAAACACCAATTCCTTTCTTAAAATCAATACACAGAAGTTTATATTTTTAAACCTGCATATTTAGCTAACATAAAATCATGTTAGCAGGCAATATTAAACAGGGAAATGATGTCACTTCTCTGGCGTTCATTGCACACAGAGTCAGGGTACATGCAACAGTTGGGGCCGCCTGGCTCATTGCGAACTAATTTGCCAGAATATTAGGTAATTATGACATAACATTGAAGGTTGTACAATGTAACAGGAATATTTAGACTGATGGATGCCACCCGTTAGATACAATACGGAACGGTTCCGTATTTCACTGAAAGATTAAACATCTTGTTTTCGAGATGATAGTTTCCAGATTTGACCATATTAATGACCTAAGGCTCGTATTTCTGTGTGTTATTATGTTATAATTAAGTCTATGATTTGATAGAGCAGTCTGACTGAGTGGTGGTAGGCAACAGCAGGCTCGTAAGCATTCATTCAAACAGCACTTTTGTGCGTTTTGCCAGCAGCTCTTCGCAATGTTTCAAGCATTGCACTGTTTATGACTTCAAGCCTATCAACTCCCGAGATTAGGCAGGCAATACTAAAGTGCCTATTAGAACTTCCAATAGTGAAAGGTTAATGAAATACAAATGGTATAGAGAGAAATAGTCCTATAATAACTTCAACCTAAAACGTCTTACCTGGGAATATTGAAGACTCGTGTTAAAAGGAACCACCAGCTTTCATATGTTCTCATGTTCTGAGCAAGGAACTGAAACGTTAACTTTTCTACATAGCACATATTGCACTTTTACTTTCTTCTCCAACACTTTGTTTTTGCATTATTTAAACCAAATTGAACATGATTCGTTATTTATTTGAGACTAAATTGATTTTATTGATGTATTATATTAAGTTAAAATAGAAGTGTTCATTGTTCATTCAGTATTGTTGTAATTGTCATTATTACAAATATATATACATAAACATTTTAAAAAATACATATTATTTTTTAATTTTTTTTAAACAGACGATTAATCGGTATCGGCTTTTTTTGGTCCTCCAATAACCAGTATCGGCATTGAAAAATCATAATCGGTCGACCTCTAGTGTGTATGTATGTATGTATGTATGTATGTATGTATGTATGTATGTATGTATGTATGTATACACACACACACACACTGGTGGAACAATGTCTGTCTGTTCAGCTGTTCGATCCTTTGGGTGAATTCACTTAGTTTGAGCTTTACTAATCGTCCGTGAGTTGTACTCGGTTCATGTTAGAACCGAACACCTGTCACACAACACATTGATCTCCCGCCACTGAAGGTGACATCCCGTACCTAGAATAAATAGATTTACCAGCCCTCTGGTTGACCTATTTCCCAGAAACCTTTTTCCAACAGCTAAGGCAAGTCTGGTCCCGGCCCGCCACAGCAGTAGCTAGTGCCCGATGGGACAAGGACATCCCTGCTGGTCAAACCCTCCCCTAAACCGGATGACGCTGGGACAATTGTGCGCCTCCCCACGAGTCTCCCGGTTGCGGCCGGATGCGACTGAGCCTGGACTCAAACTCAGAATCTCTAGTGGCACAGCTAGCATTGCCTTAGACCACTGCACCACTCGGGAGGCCCTAAGAGTCTCAGTCTTAAATCGCCAGTAGGTTTTTTGCTCCAACCCTGTTCCTGGAGAGCTACCCTCCTGTAGGTTTTCACTCCAACCCTGTTCCTGGAGAGCTACCCTCCTGTAGGTTCACACTCCAACCCTGTTCCTGGAGAGCTACCCTCCTGTAGGTTTTCACTCCAACCCTGTTCCTGGAGAGCTACCCTCCTGTAGGTTTTCACTCCAACCCTGTTCCTGGAGAGCTACCCTCCTGTAGGTTTTTGTTTTCGCTACAGGATAGTTGCCTTGCAGGAACAGGGTTGGAGTTAAAACCTACAGGACAGTAGCCTTGCAGGAACAGGGTTAGAGTTAAACCCTACAGGACAGTAGCCTTGCAGGAACAGGGTTAGAGTTAAACCCTACAGGACAGTAGCCTTGCAGGAACAGGGTTGGAGTTAAACCCTACAGGACAGTAGCCTTGCAGGAACAGGGTTGGAGTTAAACCCTACAGGACAGTAGCCTTGCAGGAACAGGGTTAGAGTTAAACCCTACAGGACAGTAGCCTTGCAGGAACAGGGTTGGAGTTAAAACCTACAGGACAGTAGCCTTGCAGGAACAGGGTTGGAGAACCCACATTCTCACGTCAAGTTCAGTTTTTCTAAGTGCCAACATTTGAGTGAAAACTGGCTCACGCGTGTTTACTGGTATATTTTGTATGTATGCAGTTTAGCAACGAGGCCCCGGGACTTCGGGGTCATGGCTAGAAGGGATCCAGCTTTTGTCAAATTACCGTCAAAAGGTTGATTTTCTTTGCATTTTCGCTCACCCTAACATTTTAGCTAACCCAAACCGAATTATCATAACCTGCTATGTTAATTATCCTAAACTGCTACTAAAAGTCCAATATGAAGTTAATTTGACAAAAGCTGTATCCCATCTAGACATCACATTACCGTCTCCCAGAGCGAAGAGGCTGCCTGCACTTTAGTCTGTTGACCGAGTATGCGACGCCATTTTACCAGCTTGTGAACAACATTTTACAGAAAACCAATAACGTATAAAAAACGAACTCAGAAATCTCAAATGAATTGAATCTTTATGAAAATTACATTGTCGAACTGTATATTAATTAAATCAAACCCAAAGTCTAACGTTAGATGTGTTTTTAGCACGTTTTTCACGCATTCGGCTTGACACAAAAATAACACGTCATCACACCTTGACAGGTTTGTTACCTAACATGTTATGACATGTTCTTTCGATATTATAAAGTGTAAACGTGCTATTACATACCTGTAGTGATGTATTTGAAACGGATACAAAGGTGAGCATATTGACAGCACAACAGTGAGTCGTCGTTCTTCTTCTTCTTCAGTGGGGTTTAACGGCGGTTGGCATACAATATGTTACATTACCACCCCCAACTGGACTATCGTATAAATCCATTATACTTTGTGAATCAAAACGGGACAATGGGAAAGGGGAAAAACACCTTCCAACTAACCGTACACTTATTAAAAACCCACCACTGTGACCCTATCTACTCCTACATCATTCAGTTCAAATGTACTTATATAGCCCTTCGTACATCAGCTGATATCTCAAAGTGCTGTACAGAAACCCAGCCTAAAACCCCAAACAGCAAGCAATGCAGGTGTAGAAGCACGGTGGCTAGGGAAAACTCCCTAGAAAGGCCAAAACCTAGGAAGAAATCTAGAGAGGAACCAGGCTATGTGGGGTAGCCAGTCCTCTTCTGGCTGTGCCGGGTGGAGATTATAACAGAACATGGCCAAGATGTTCAAATGTTCATAAATGACCAGCATGGTCCAATAATAATAAGGCAGAACAGTTGAAACTGGAGCAGCAGCACGGCCAGGTGGACTGGGGACAGCAAGGAGTCATCATGTCAGGTAGTCCTGGGGCATGGTCCTAGGGCTCAGGTCCTCCGAGAGAGAGAAAGAAAGAGAGAAAGAGAGAATTAGAGAGAGCACACTTAAATTCACACAGGACACCGAATAGGACAGGAGAAGTACTCCAGATATAACAGACTGACCCTAGCCCCCCGACACATAAACTACTGCAGCATAAATACTGGAGGCTGAGACAGGAGGGGTCAGGAGATCATCATACTATTGTGACCCTATCTACTCCTGCTCCATGCTACTGTGACCCTACCTACTCCTGCTCCATGCTACTGTGACCCTATCTACTCCTAGATCATACTACTGTGACCCTACCTACTCCAGCTCCATGCTACTGTGACCCTATCTACTCCTGCTCCATGCTACTGTGACCCTATCTACTCCTGCTCCTTACTACTGTGACCCTATCTACTCCTGCTCCATACTACTGTGACCCTATCTACTCCTAGATGATACTACTGTGACCCTATCTACTCCTGCTCCATGCTACTGTGACCCTATCTACTCCTGCTCCATGCTACTGTGACCCTATCTACTCCTGCTCCATGCTACTGTGACCCTATCTACTCCTGCTCCATACTACTGTGACCCCATCTACTCCTGCTCCATGCTACTGTGACCCTATCTACTCCTGCTCCATGCTACTGTGACCCTATCTACTCCTGCTCCATACTACTGTGACCCTATCTACTCCTGCTCCATGCTACTGTGACCCTATCTGCTCCTGCTCCATACTACTGTGACCCTATCTACTCCTACATCATACTACTGTGACCCTATCTACTCCTGCTCCATGCTACTGTGACCCTATCTACTCCTGCTCCATGCTACTGTGACCCTATCTACTCCATGCTACTGTGACCCTATCTACTCCTGCTCCATACTACTGTGACCCTATCTACTCCTGCTCCATGCTACTGTGACCCTATCTACTCCTGCTCCATGCTACTGTGACCCTATCTACTCCTGCTCCATACTACTGTGACCCTATCTACTCCTGCTCCATGCTACTGTGACCCTATCTACTCCTGCTCCATGCTACTGTGACCCTATCTACTCCATGCTACTGTGACCCTATCTACTCCTGCTCCATACTACTGTGACCCTATCTACTCCTGCTCCATGCTACCGTGACCCTATCTAGTCCTGCTCCATGCTACTGTGACCCTATCTACTCCTGCATCATGCTACTGTGACCCTATCTACTCCTGCTCCATGCTACTGTGACCCTATCTACTCCTGCTCCATGCTACTGTGACCCTATCTACTCCTGCATCATGCTACTGTGACCCTATCTACTCCTGCTCCATGCTACTGTGACCCTATCTACTCCTGCATCATGCTACTGTGACCCTATCTGCTCCATACTACTGTGACCCTATCTATTCCTGCTCCATGCTACTGTGACCCTATCTGCTCCATGCTACTGTGACCCTATCTGCTCCATGCTACTGTGACCCTATCTATTCCTGCTCCATGCTACTGTGACCCTATCTGCTCCTGCATCATGCTACTGTGACCCTATCTGCTCCATGCTACTGTGACCCTATCTACTCCTGCATCATGCTACTGTGACCCTATCTACTCCTGCTCCATGCTACTGTGACCCTATCTACTCCTGCTCCATACTACTGTGACCCTATCTACTCCTACATCATACTACTGTGACCCTATCTACTCCTGCATCATGCTACTGTGACCCTATCTACTCCTGCTCCATGCTACTGTGACCCTATCTACTCCTGCATCATGCTACTGTGACCCTATCTGCTCCTGCTCCATGCTACTGTGACCCTATCTACTCCTGCTCCATGCTACTGTGACCCTATCTGCTCCATACTACTGTGACCCTATCTATTCCTGCTCCATGCTACTGTGACCCTATCTGCTCCATGCTACTGTGACCCTATCTGCTCCATGCTACTGTGACCCTATCTGCTCCTGCATCATGCCGATGACCTGGGAGAACAGGACACCCCCCTGTAACTCCTCTGATCTCCAGTCTCGTACGTTGAAGTACTTCTCCACTGCTGCCACATCTATTGTCTGTGATTTACATTCCATTTCTGCTGTACAGTTGATAACCATTTACTATGAACAATAAGCCAACCTTACTGAAACATATCACTCATTGACCTACAGTATCACTCATTGACCTATAGTATCACTCATTGACCTACAGTATCACTCATTGACCTACAGTATCACTCATTGACTTACAGTATCACTCATTGACCTACAGTATCACTCATTGACCTACAGTATCACTCATTGACCTACAGTATCACTCATTGACTTACAGTATCACTCATTGACCTACAGTATCACTCATTGACCTACAGTATCACTCATTGACCTACAGTATCACTCATTGACCTACAGTATCACTCATTGACCTACAGTATCACTCATTGACCTACAGTATCACTCATTGACCTATAGTATCACTCATTGACCTACAGTATCACTCATTGACCTACAGTATCACTCATTGACCTACAGTATCACTCATTGACTTATAGTATCACTCATTGACCTACAGTATCACTCATTGACCTACAGTATCACTCATTGACCTACAGTATCACTCATTGACTTACAGTATCACTCATTGACCTACAGTATCACTCATTGACCTACAGTATCACTCATTGACCTACAGTATCACTCATTGACTTACAGTATCACTCATTGACTTACAGTATCACTCATTGACTTACAGTATCACTCATTGACCTACAGTATCACTGACCTACAGTATCACTGACCTACAGTATCACTCATTGACCTACAGTATCACTGACCTACAGTATCACTCATTGACTTACAGTATCACTCATTGACCTACAGTATCACTGACCTACAGTATCACTCATTGACCTACAGTATCACTCATTGACCTACAGTATCACTCATTGACCTACAGTATCACTGACCTACAGTATCACTCATTGACTTACAGTATCACTCATTGACCTACAGTATCACTCATTGACCTACAGTATCACTCATTGACCTAAACTCTCACTGATTCACAGTATCACTCATTGACTTACAGTATCACTCATTGACTTACAGTATCACTCATTGACCTACAGTATCACTCATTGACTTACAGTATCACTCATTGACCTACAGTATCACTCATTGACTTACAGTATCACTCATTGACTTACAGTATCACTCATTGACCTACAGTATCACTCATTGACCTATAGTATCACTCATTGACCTACAGTATCACTCATTGACCTACAGTATCACTCATTGACCTACAGTATCACTCATTGACCTACAGTATCACTGACCTACAGTATCACTCATTGACCTACAGTATCACTGACCTACAGTATCACTCATTGACCTACAGTATCACTGACCTACAGTATCACTCATTGACTTACAGTATCACTCATTGACCTACAGTATCACTCATTGACCTACAGTATCACTCATTGACTTACAGTATCACTCATTGACCTACAGTATCACTCATTGACCTACAGTATCACTCATTGACCTACAGTATCACTGACCTACAGTATCACTCATTGACCTACAGTATCACTCATTGACCTACAGTATCACTCATTGACCTACAGTATCACTCATTGACCTACAGTATCACTCATTGACCTACAGTATCACTCATTGACCTACAGTATCACTCATTGACTTACAGTATCACTCATTGACCTACAGTATCACTGACCTACAGTATCACTCATTGACCTACAGTATCACTCATTGACCTACAGTATCACTCATTGACCTACAGTATCACTCATTGACCTACAGTATCACTGACCTACAGTATCACTCATTGACCTACAGTATCACTCATTGACTTACAGTATCACTCATTGACTTACAGTATCACTCATTGACTCACAGTATCACTCATTGACCTACAGTATCACTCATTGACCTACAGTATCACTCATTGACCTACAGTATCACTCATTGACCTACAGTATCACTGACCTACAGTATCACTCATTGACCTACAGTATCACTCATTGACTTACAGTATCACTCATTGACCTACAGTATCACTCATTGACCTACAGTATCACTCATTGACCTATAGTATCACTCATTGACCTACAGTATCACTCATTGACTTACAGTATCACTCATTGACCTACAGTATCACTGACCTACAGTATCACTCATTGACCTACAGTATCACTGACCTACAGTATCACTCATTGACCTACAGTATCACTCATTGACCTACAGTATCACTCATTGACCTACAGTATCACTGACCTACAGTATCACTCATTGACTTACAGTATCACTCATTGACCTAGAGTATCACTCATTGACCTACAGTATCACTCATTGACCTACAGTATCACTGACCTACAGTATCACTCATTGACCTACAGTATCACTCATTGACCTATAGTATCACTCATTGACCTACAGTATCACTCATTGACCTACAGTATCACTCATTGACCTACAGTATCACTGACCTACAGTATCACTCATTGACCTACAGTATCACTGACCTACAGTATCACTCATTGACCTACAGTATCACTCATTGACTTACAGTATCATTGACCTACAGTATCACTCATTGACCTACAGTATCACTCATTGACCTACAGTATCACTGACCTACAGTATCACTCATTGACCTACAGTATCACTGACCTACAGTATCACTCATTGACCTACAGTATCACTGACCTACAGTATCACTCATTGACTTACAGTATCATTGACCTACAGTATCACTCATTGACCTACAGTATCACTCATTGACTTACAGTATCACTCACTGACCTACAGTATCACTCATTGACCTACAGTATCACTCACAGACCTACAGTATCACTCATTGACTTACAGTATCACTCATTGACCTACAGTATCACTCATTGACCTACAGTATCACTCATTGACTTACAGTATCACTCATTGACCTACAGTATCACTCATTGACTTACAGTATCACTCATTGACCTACAGTATCACTCATTGACTTACAGTATCACTCATTGACCTACAGTATCACTCATTGACCTACAGTATCACTCATTGACCTACAGTATCACTCATTGACCTACAGTATCACTCATTGACCTACAGTATCACTCATTGACCTACAGTATCACTCATTGACTCACAGTATCACTCATTGACCTACAGTATCACTCATTGACTTACAGTATCACTCATTGACCTACAGTATCACTCATTGACCTACAGTATCACTCATTGACTTACAGTATCACTCATTGACCTACAGTATCACTCATTGACTTACAGTATCACTCATTGACCTACAGTATCACTCATTGACCTACAGTATCACTCATTGACCTACAGTATCACTCATTGACCTACAGTATCACTCATTGACCTACAGTATCACTCATTGACCTACAGTATCACTCATTGACCTACAGTATCACTCATTGACCTACAGTATCCCTCTGTACTGGTACAGATCTACTACTCACAGGGCTCCTCTCAGTATCCCTCTGTACTGGTACAGATCTACTACTCACAGGGCTCCTCTCAGAATCCCTCTGTACTGGTACAGATCTACTACTCACAGGGCTCCTCTCAGTATCCCTCTGTACTGGTACAGATCTACTACTCACAGGGCTCCTCTCAGTATCCCTCTGTACTGGTACAGATCTACTACTCACAGGGCTCCTCTCAGTATCCCTCTGTTCTGATACAGATCTACTACTCACAGGGCTCCTCTCAGTATCCCTCTGTACTGGTACAGATCTACTACTCACAGGGCTCCTCTCAGTATCCCTCTGTACTGGTACAGATCTACTACTCACAGGGCTCCTCTCAGTATCCCTCTGTACTGGTACAGATCTACTACTCACAGGGCTCCTCTCAGAATCCCTCACCCTTGACACATCCTCTACTTTCTTCACTGCCTCGGCATATGACACCTAATGCACTACTCTGTCTCTGGACTAATGCACTAACTTCTTCTCTGGTATAATGAGATTCACACAAACTGTGATGTCCAATTCACATCACATCCCATACTCTGACCACCTCGACCTACCTCTCTTGTACCGGACACTTCTGATCCCCCGCAACATGATCATCCCCTACATTTGGCACAGCACTTTATACACCTGAAACTACACAACCGTCTGTCCCATGCCCTCCTGTCCACTTCCCATCATGGACTGTCAATGGAGACAAGTTTTTTTTGTGTTTTTTTTTGTAAGGCGCCAAACTGCCGACGTGTTCAGGTCATGTGACTCTCTCACATAATGTTGACGTAGTGTTTATGTTGTCACATGTTAGTTTAGATAAACATCCCTGTCCTCTTCACACCCTTATCTATGGCTGTGTTACAAACACGTACAACACAGCCTCCATTTACCCTCGCCTTATGCCCTTGGGGGAATCCCCACGGCCATCTTTGCTGTCGGTCGAAACCCATTAGCCAATCAAGAGAAGTTGTCAATGTAAGCCCCCTCAGCCCTCGTTTCTGAACGAGTATGTTCACACCGGGGCCTGTTCACACCGGGGCCTGTTCACACCGGGGCCTGTTCACACCGGGGCCTGTTCACACCGGGGCCTGTTCACACCGGGGCCTGTTCACACCGGGGCCTGTTCACACCGGGGCCTGTTCACACCGGGCCTGTTCACACCGGGGCCTGTTCACACCGGGGCCTGTTCACACCGGGGCCTGTTCACACCGGGGCCTGTTCACTCCGGGGCCTGTTCACACCGGGGCCTGTTCACACCGGGGCCTGTTCACATCAGGGCCTGTTCACACCGGGGCCTGTTCACACCGGGGGCCTGTTCACACCGGGGCCTGTTCACACCGGGGCCTGTTCACACCGGGGCCTGTTCACACCGGGGCCTGTTCACACCAGGGCCTGTTCACACCGGGGCCTGTTCACACCGGGGCCTGTTCACACCGGGGCCTGTTCACACCGGGGCCTGTTCACACCGGGGCCTGTTCACACCAGGGCCTGTTCACACCTGGGCCTGTTCACACCGGGGCCTGTTCACACCGGGGCCTGTTCACACCGGGGCCTGTTCACACCGGGGCCTGTTCACACCGGGGCCTGTTCACACCGGGGCCTGTTCACTCCGGGCCTGTTCACACCGGGCCTGTTCACACCGGGGCCTGTTCACACCGGGGCCTGTTCACACCGGGGCCTGTTCACACCGGGGCCTGTTCACACCGGGGCCTGTTCACACCGGGGCCTGTTCACACCGGGGCCTGTTCACACCGGGGCCTGTTCACACCGGGGCCTGTTCACACCGGGGCCTGTTCACACCGGGGCCTGTTCACACGGGGCCTGTTCACACCGGGGCCTGTTCACACCGGGGCCTGTTCCCCCGCAGTTCACTCTGTACAGCTCACATCAGGGCCTGTTCACACCGGGCCTGTTCACAGGGGCCTGTTCACATCGGGGCCTGTTCACACCGGGGCCTGTTCACACCGGGGCCTGTTCACACCGGGGCCTGTTCACACCGGGGCCTGTTCACACCGGGGCCTGTTCACACCGGGGCCTGTTCACATCAGGGCCTGTTCACACCGGGGCCTGTTCACATCAGGGCCTGTTCACACCGGGGCCTGTTCACACCGGGGCCTGTTCACATCGGGGCCTGTTCACATCGGGGCCTGTTCACACCGGGGCCTGTTCACTCCGGGGCCTGTTCACTCCGGGGCCTGTTCACTCCGGGGCCTGTTCACTCCGGGGCCTGTTCACACCGGGGCCTGTTCACACCGGGGCCTGTTCACATCAGGGCCTGTTCACTCCGGGGCCTGTTCACACCGGGGCCTGTTCACACCGGGGCCTGTTCACACCGGGGCCTGTTCACTCCGGGGCCTGTTCACTCCGGGGCCTGTTCACTCCGGGGCCTGTTCACACCGGGGCCTGTTCACACCGGGGCCTGTTCACACCGGGGCCTGTTCACACCAGGGCCTGTTCACACCAGGGCCTGTTCACTCCGGGGCCTGTTCACACCAGGGTTCACTGTGTTCACACCGGGGCCTGTTCACACCGGGGCCTGTTCACACCTGTTCACACCGGGGCCTGTTCACACCGGGGCCTGTTCACACCAGGGCCTGTTCACACCAGGGCCTGTTCACACCGGGGCCTGTTCACACCGGGGCCTGTTCACACCGGGGCCTGTTCACATCAGGGCCTGTTCACTCCGGGGCCTGTTCACACCGGGGGCCTGTTCACATCAGGGCCTGTTCACTCCGGGGCCTGTTCACTCCGGGGCCTGTTCACACCGGGGCCTGTTCACACCGGGGCCTGTTCACACCGGGGCCTGTTCACACCGGGGCCTGTTCACACCAGGGCCTGTTCACACCGGGGCCTGTTCACACCGGGGCCTGTTCACACCGGGGCCTGTTCACATCAGGGCCTGTTCACACCGGGGCCTGTTCACACCGGGGCCTGTTCACACCGGGGCCTGTTCACACCGGGGCCTGTTCACACCGGGGCCTGTTCACACCGGGGCCTGTTCACACCAGGGCCTGTTCACACCAGGGCCTGTTCACACCGGGGCCTGTTCACACCGGGGCCTGTTCACACCGGGGCCTGTTCACATCAGGGCCTGTTCACTCCGGGGCCTGTTCACACCGGGGCCTGTTCACATCAGGGCCTGTTCACTCCGGGGCCTGTTCACTCCGGGCCTGTTCACTCCGGGGCCTGTTCACACCGGGGGCCTGTTCACATCAGGGCCTGTTCACTCCGGGGCCTGTTCACACCGGGGCCTGTTCACACCGGGGCCTGTTCACTCCGGGGCCTGTTCACACCGGGGCCTGTTCACATCGGGGCCTGTTCACACCGGGGCCTGTTCACTCCGGGGCCTGTTCACTCCGGGGCCTGTTCACACCGGGGCCTGTTCACACCGGGCCTGTTCACACCGGGGCCTGTTCACTCCGGGGCCTGTTCACTCCGGGGCCTGTTCACTCCGGGGCCTGTTCACACCGGGGCCTGTTCACACCGGGGCCTGTTCACACCGGGGCCTGTTCACTCCGGGGCCTGTTCACACCGGGGCCTGTTCACTCCGGGGCCTGTTCACACCAGGGCCTGTTCACACCGGGGCCTGTTCACACCGGGGCCTGTTCACACCGGGGCCTGTTCACACCGGGGCCTGTTCACACCGGGGCCTGTTCACTCCGGGGCCTGTTCACACCAGGGCCTGTTCACACCGGGCCTGTTCACACCGGGGCCTGTTCACTCCGGGGCCTGTTCACTCCGGGGCCTGTTCACATCAGGGCCTGTTCACTCCGGGGCCTGTTCACTCCGGGGCCTGTTCACACCGGGGCCTGTTCACTCCGGGGGGCCTGAAACCACCCATTATTCAATTCACGATGATTGTACATCCGCTAAGAAAAGTCTCCTAAAACTTAAAACCAACATCAATATGGCGAAAACTAACGGAAAATACAGTGCATTCGGAAAGTATTCAGACCCCTTGACTTTTCCACGTTCTGATTCAATTCAACCCATAATGACAAAGCAGCAAAAACAGGTTTTTAGATTTTTTTTTCAAATGTATATAAAAATAAAAATCACATTTCCAGAATTCAGACCTTCTACTCGGTACTTGTATGAAGCACCTCTGGCAGCGATTACAGCCTTGAGTCTTCTTGGGTATGACGCTACAAGCTTGGCACACCTGTATTTGGGGAGTTTCTCACATTCTTCTTTGCAGATCCTCTCAAGCTCTGTCAGGCTGGATGAGGAGCATCGCTGCACAGTTATTTTCAGGTCTCCCCAGAGATGGTCGACCGGGTTCATGTTCAGGCTCTGGCTAGATAATAGTCACTTTAATAACTATACCTACATGTACATATTACCTCAATTACCTCGACTAACCGGTGCCCCCGCACATTGACTTTGTACCAGTACCCCCTTTATATAGCCTCACAATTGTAATTTTACTGCTGCTCTTTAATTATTTGTTTTATTTCTTTAGGTATTTTTCTTAACTGCATTGTTGGTTAAGAGTTTGTAAGTAAGCATTTCACTGTAAGGTCTACCTACACCTGTTGTATTTGGCACATGTGACAAATAAAATTTGATTTGATCAAGGACATTCAGAGACTTGTACCGAAGCCACTCCTACGATATCTTTGCTGTGTGCTTAGGGTCGTTGTCCTGTTGGCAGTTGGACCTTCACCCCAGTCTGAGGTCCTGAGTGCTCTCGAACAGGTTTTCATCAAGGATCTCTCTGTACTTTGCTCTGTTCATCTTTCCATTGACCCTGACTAGTCTTCTTGTCCCTGCCGCTGAAAGACATCCCCAAAGCATGATGCTGCCACCTTCATGCTTCACCGTAGGGATGGTGTCAGGTTTCCTCCAGACATGATGCTGCCACCTCCATGCTTCACCGTAGGGATGGCGCCAGGTTTCCTCCAGACATGATGCTGCCACCTCCATGCTTCACCGTAGGGATGGTGTCAGGTTTCCTCCAGACATGATGCTGCCACCTCCATGCTTCACCGTAGGGATAATAATAATAATATATGCCATTTAGCAGACGCTTTTATCCAAAGCGACTTACAGTCATGTGTGCATACATTCTACGTATGGGTGGTCCCGGGATCGAACCCACTACCCTGGCGTTACAAGCGCCATGCTTTCTTCCAGACGTGGAGCTTGACATTCAGGCCAAAGAGTTCAATCTCGGTTTCATCAGACCAGAGAATCTTGTTGTCTCATGGTCTGAGAGTCCTTTAGGTGCCTTTTGGCAAACTCCAAGCGGGCTGTCATATGCCTTTTACTGAGGAGTGGCTTCCGTCTGGGCACTCTACCATAAAGGCCTGATTGGTGGAGTGCTGCAGAGATGGTTGTCCTTCTGGAAGGTTCTCTCATCTCCACAGAGGAACTCTGCCGCTCTGTCAGTGACCATCAGGTTCTTGGTCACCTCCCTGACCAAGGCCCTTCTCCCCCGATTGCTCAGTTAGGGTGGAAGGCCGGCTCTAGGAAGAGTCTTGATGGTTCCAAACTTCTTCCATTGAAGAATGATGGAGTCCACTGTGTTCTTGGGGACCTTCAATGCTGCAGAAATGTTCTGGTACCCATCCCCAGATCTGTGCCTTGAATCAATCCTTTGTCGGAGCTCTACGGTAAAATTCCTTCGACCTCATGGCTTGGTTTTTGCTCTAACATGCACTGTCAACTGTTGAATCTTTATATAGACTGGTGTGAGCCTTTCCAAATCATGTCCAATCAATTTAATTTACCATAAGTGGACTCCAATTAAGTTGTAGAAACAGCTCAAGGATGATCAATGGAAACAGGATGCACCTGAGCTCAATTTCGAATCTCATAGCAAATGGTCTGAATACTTACATAAATAAGGTATTACTGTTTTTTATATTTAATACATTTGCAAACATTTTCTAAAAACCTGTTTTCGCTTTGCCATTATGGGCTATTCTGTGTAGATTGATAAGGATTTTTTTTTGTATTTAATCTATTTAAAAATAAGACTGTAACGTGTGGAAAAAGTAAAGGGGTCTGAATACTTTCCGAATGCACTTTAAATTGGGACTTGCGCTACTAACGCACACGACGACACAAACACGTTTCGTGAAAGTAATGATGTTTTTGTTTGGTTCTTACGGACAAGAGAACGTTTTTATTTGTCAAACGGCAGTCGAGCATCGATCACAATGTCACCAGAATGAGACCCTCGATATTTATTGGAAAGGAGTACCAAGATAACCTTGCACTTTCACCAAACTGTGAAGTGAATCTGTAGTAAACTGCATGGTTTCCCGAGCGGTGGTGGGAGGACCACACACCGTATTTATGTATTTATTTATTTATTAAATCTTTTTTTCACCTTATTTAACCAGGTAGACTAGTTGAGAACACGTTCGTTCTCATGTGCAACTGCGACCTGGCCAAGATAAAGCATAGCAGTGTGAACAGACAACAACACAGAGTTACACATGGAGTAAAACAATAAACAATAACAATAAAGTATCATCGGGTGACTCCAAGTTTACTTCCATATCATGGTTATTATAGCAATATTTGTACATAAATCCGTTTACATCGCCATTTCTCGCGTAATACATGTAATCGCCTACCTAACTATACGTCTAGAAAGTATACTACCGGTCAAACTGGAATCATTATGTTGTCATAATCTATTAATCATTATGTTGTCATAATCTATTAATCATTATGTTGTCATAATCTATTAATCATTATGTTGTCATAATCTATTAATCATTATGTTGTCATTATGTCTAACATAGGTTGTAATATACTTCCTCAGTGATTTGACCCACGCACCGCTCGCTACTGCTACTCATGTGACGCTGGGAAACATAATATACCCAGTGAGAGTTTGGTGTATAAGCCGGTTCCGTGAAGACAATGAGAAAAGCATGGTCATTTATGGCTAAGTGTGTGTAATTGAAGTATCTGATGATGTGCTGTGTAGCAATCGAGATAGAATTCAAGTTGACGAATTCCCAGAGTGCCCTGCTAGGGTGAAGGAGTTTGAAGATCTGTGCTGTACAGTAGGCCTCCTACAGGACGGGAAGTAGTTGAAGGAGCGAGGATCTGGGCTGTACAGCAGATCTCCTACAGGACGGGAAGTAGTTGAAGGAGCGAGGATCTGGGCTGTACAGCAGGTCTCCTACAGGACGGGAAGTAGTTGAAGGAGCGAGGATCTGGGCTGTACAGCAGGTCTCCTACAGGACGGGAAGTAGTTGAAGGAGCGAGGATCTGGGCTGTACAGCAGGCCTCCTACAGGACGGGAAGTAGTTGAAGGAGCGAGGATCTGGGCTGTACAGCAGGTCTCCTACAGGACGGGAAGTAGTTGAAGGAGCGAGGATCTGGGCTGTACAGCAGGTCTCCTACAGGACGGGAAGTAGTTGAAGGAGCGAGGATCTGGGCTGTACAGCAGGTCTCCTACAGGACGGGAAGTAGTTGAAGGAGCGAGGATCTGGGCTGTACAGCAGGTCTCCTACAGGACGGGAAGTAGTTGAAGGAGCGAGGATCTGGGCTGTACAGCAGGTCTCCTACAGGACGGGAAGTAGTTGGAGGAGCGAGGATCTGGGCTGTACAGCAGGTCTCCTACAGGACGGGAAGTAGTTGAAGGAGCGAGGATCTGGGCTGTACAGCAGGTCTCCTACAGGACGGGAAGTAGTTGAAGGAGCGATGGGAGCTGTGGAAGCTATGGCAATGGATGCCCCGCAGCCTGTAGAGATTCAGAATGTCGTTCACCAGTTGAGGGATACTGATACACTGATTTGTAACGAAGGTGGATTTTGTGGCATTTATTACGCAGGTGATTAATTGTACTGCCCAAACGAACAAGACGTTTAAGAAACTGGATATAATTGTATGTGCGGCTGAAAGGTTTTTGTAATTAACTGCCGAAGCATTGGGCCCCTGAGACTGTGTAGGGGTGTGATTTGGACTGTGACAGAAGGAGTGAGAGGGTTTTTTTATTGATCCATTTTCGTATTTTGTCTGATGTCGTTTTACCCGCTTTTCTGGAATGGACATTACTTTTCCCCCGCAGTTCACTAACTGTACAGTAGGTGGACACATACACATTACATTTGTATGAATGAAACAGGAACTTCCGGGCAAGCGCACGCCATTCTTCAGAATAAAGAAAGCGTCAGAACTTTTGATGTTGATATGATACCTTTTGTCTCCGTTTTAAATGTATGACTACAGGTATGTAATAGCGTCTTTAAACGTTGGAAAGAACATGTTATCAAATTCTAGCTAAACAATGGGTATCATCACGTTTGGTAAAGGTTTTAATTGTATGTGTTGTCTTTCTGTCAAACCGAATGAGTGAAGAACGTGATAAAACCTTTTGGTCCCAGACTTGACTTGGTGCTGAATGTATCAGTTGTCTACATGTGTACTAATATTCAGACACATTCAGTTGTATCTATCTTTATCTATAAATGTTGCTGTGGTGTGAACGGGAAATACAATTGGTTTCTGATTTAAATAATACAGCGAAGACAAGGTTATTCAGGAAAATAGTACATAGTGCTGCCTGAAACGTACTGCAACCTTGTACTAAATGGTTTTTGAGTCATTTATTTTAATTCAGGAAATCTATAGGTTACGTTGTGTAATTTAAAGTGTGCACTTTGTCCAATGGGAAATGATTTAATGTTCTGTCAATGCTTAGCTACCTGATCTATTGAAATGACATAATTAATAGAGAATAAAGAAAGCACCAGAACTGTCAAGACAATAACTTTTGTATGTTTCTCTTTATTACTAAAGACCGACTCAGATTAAGTCTGAGGCCGGTAACATCAACAGTGAGGACAATCCCAGCCTGCCTCTCTCCTTCCACACTGAGTCCAAACCTACAGTCACTGGGTCCTGATTGTGACAGTGGAGCCCAGTTTGCTCTGCAGGATCTAGAGATGGCATCAGTGAAGCTGGAAGACTGCAGTCAAACACTGGAGCTGAATGTCAACATTAAAGATGAAGAAGAAGAAGAAGAGGAGGAGAAGAAGATCAGGACAACTGTTAGTCATGGTAAGAGCTGGTTCTATCTATAAGTTAAATTCGTAAATTAGACTAGATGTCAACCGATTATGATTTTTCAACGCCGATACCGATTATTGGAGGACCAAAAAAGCCGATACCGATTAATCGGCCTATTTTATATTATTTATTTGTAATAATGACAATTACAACAATACTGAATTAACACTTATTTTAACTTAAAATAATCAATAAAAATCATAAATAAAAACTATTTAGCCTCAAATAATGAAACATTTCAACAATTTGGTTGAAATAATGCAAAAACAAAGTGTTGGAGAAGAAAGTAAAAGTGCAATATGTGCCATGTAAAAAAGCTAACGTTTAAGTTCCTTGCTCAGAACATGAGAACATATGAAAGCTGGTGGTTCCTTTTAACATGAGTCTTCAATATTCCCAGGTAAGAAGTTTTAGGTTGTAGTTATTATAGGAATTATAGGACTATTTCTCTCTATACCATTTGTATTTCATTAACATTGACTATTGGATATTCTTATAGGCACTTTAGTATTGCCAGTGTAACAGTATAGCTTCTGTCCCTCTCCTCACCCCTACCTGGGCTCGAACCAGGAACACATCGACAACAGCCACCCTCGAAGCATCGTTACCCATTGCTCCACAAAAGCCGCGGTCCTTGCAAAGCAAGGGGAACAACTACTCCATGTCTCAGAGCGAGCTGCTGGCAAAACGCACGACAGTGCTACCATCGCTCAGTCAGACTGCTCTATCAAACATCAAATCATAGACTTAATTATAACATAATTACACACAGAAATATGAGCCTTTGGTCATTAAAATGGTCGAATCCGGAAACGATCATTTTGAAAACAAAACGTTTATTCTTTCAGTGAAATACGGAACCGTTCCGTATTTTATCTAAGGGGTGGCATCCATAAGTCTAAATATTCCTGTTACATTGTACAACCTTCAATGTTATGTTATAATTATGTATATTCTGGCAAATTAATTACGGTCTTTGTTAGGAATAAATGGACTTCACACAGTTCACAACGAGCCAGGCGGCCCAACCTGCTGCATATACCCTGACTGCACGGAACGCAAGAGAAGTGACACAATTTCCCTAGTTATAAGAAATTCATGTTACATTACATTTACATTTAAGTCATTTAGCAGACGCTCTTATCCAGAGCGACTTACAAATTGGTGCATTCATCTTATGACATCCAGTGGAACAGCCACTTTGCAATAGTGCATCTAAATCTTTTAAGGGGGGTGAGAAGGATTACTTTATCCTATCCTAGGTATTCCTTAAAGAGGTGGGGTTTCAGGTGTCTCCGGAAGGTGGTGATTGACTCCGCTGTCCTGGCGTCGTGAGGGAGTGTGTTCCACCATTGGGGAGCCAGAGCAGCGAACAGTTTTGACTGGGCTGAGCGGGAACTGTAATTCCTCAGTGGTAGGGAGGCGAGCAGGCCAGAGGTGGATGAACGCAGTGCCCTTGTTTGGGTGTAGGGCCTGATCAGAGCCTGGAGGTACTGAGGTGCCGTTCCCCTCACAGCTCCGTAGGCAAGCACCATGGTCTTGTAGCGCATGCGAGCTTCAACTGGAAGCAAGTGGAGAGAGCGGAGGAGCGGGGTGACGTGAGAGAACTTGGGAAGGTTGAACACCAGACGGGCTGCGGCGTTCTGGATGAGTTGTAGGGGTTTAATGGCACAGGCAGGGAGCCCAGCCAACAGCGAGTTGCAGTAATCCAGACGGGAGATGACAAGTGCCTGGATTAGGACCTGCGCCGCTTCCTGTGTGAGGCAGGGTCGTACTCTGCGGATGTTGTAGAGCATGAACCTACAGGAACGGGCCACCGCCTTGATGTTAGTTGAGAACGACAGGGTGTTGTCCAGGATCACGCCAAGGTTCTTAGCGCTCTGGGAGGAGGACACAATGGAGTTGTCAACCGTGATGGCGAGATCATGGAACGGGCAGTCCTTCCCCGGGAGGAAGAGCAGCTCCGTCTTGCCGAGGTTCAGCTTGAGGTGGTGATCCGTCATCCACACTGATATGTCTGCCAGACATGCAGAGATGCGATTCGCCACCTGGTCATAAGAAGGGGGAAAGGAGAAGATTAATTGTGTGTCGTCTGCATAGCAATGATAGGAGAGACCATGTGAGGTTATGACAGAGCCAAGTGACTTGGTGTATAGCGAGAATAGGAGAGGGCCTAGAACAGAGCCCTGGGGGACACCAGTGGTGAGAGCGCGTGGTGAGGAGACAGATTCTCGCCACGCCACCTGGTAGGAGCGACCTGTCAGGTAGGACGCAATGTTAGCAGGCAATATTAACTAAATATGCAGGTTTAAAAATATATAATTGTGTATTGATTTTAAAGAAATGCATTGATATTTATGGTTAGGTTTGGTGCAACGACAGTGCTAAATCATCACCCGTTTGGCGAAGTAGGCTGTGATTCAATGAGAAATTAATGGGCAGCGCATCGATTATATGCAACGCAGGACACACTAGATAAACTAGTAATATCATCAACCATGTGTAGTTAACTAGTGATTATGTGAAGATTGATTGTTTATTTATAAGTTTAATGCTAGCTAGCATCTTACCTTGGCTTCTTGCTGCCCTCGCGTAACAGGTAGTCAGCCTGCAGGCTCCTCGTGGAGTGCAATATAAGGCAGGTGGTTAGAGCGTTGGACTAGTAACCGGAAGGTTGCAAAAACGAATCCCCGTGTTGACAAGGTAAACATCTGTCGTTCTGCCCCTGAACAAGGCAGTTAACCCACTGTTCCTAGGCCGCCATTGAAAATAAGAATGTGTCCTTAACTGACTTGCCTCGTTGACATCGGCTCTGGATTTGTAACAGTATAACTTTAGTCCGTCCCCTCGCCCCGACCCGGGCGCGAGCCAGGGACCCTCTGCACACGTCAACAGTCACCCTCGAAGCATCGTTACCCATCGCTCCACAAAAGCTCTGTATGGTTTGCACCCCCTTCGCCGTAAGAAAAAAAAATGTAATTCATAGTTGGGGACTTGGTGCGTATATATCCAAGTTGAGGGGTGTTTAGACTAAAAATATGAGCAGCGATGAGTTGTTCACCGCTACCGAGTGTTGTCTTGGAGGATCGTTACAAAATATAACACTTACAAGAACTTGTGAATTCAATATAGGCTTTTAATACAAACGTATCAGAAGCCTAGATGGTCCGTAGAACACACACTTTCCCAGAGCACTGGCTCTGTTTTTATACACATACAACATATGAGTCCATTCCATATGTTAATGAAGTTACTTCCCTCAAGTCATCGGTCACCATTATCTTTCAGTCCAAGCTTCTTCCATGTTCATGTCTAATAACGCCTGTATCCGCTCTTGATTAGATTACAATGGTGGCAGGACACTCTCATGTCCTAAAATTAATGTATATCTATCTTACCCTAAGCACTTATGGCCTTTACCCTCTCTATCTAATCTTTATAATGATGTCCTGCTCCTTCCATAATAGATCATGTATTTAAGGGTCACCTCCTCCTCTTTGCCCTAAGCCCTTATGCACAGTAAAGCAAGTATGGCTTCGGCCATTACACTTATGTCTGTTTAATCTGTGGTTTCCTGTCCGCTTTCTGTTTGTGGTCTAATGTATACCTATCTTTGCTCAATAGTGTCATATCTGTCTCTATATGTAACAATAACTACAACAGCTGCAGCCCTTGCCGAGCAAGGGGAACCACTACTTCAAGGTCTCAGAGCAAGTGACGTCACCAATTGAAACGCTATTAGTGCGCACCACCTCTAACGCGCTAGCCGTTTCACATCGGCTACACTCACCCCCCTTTTGACCTCCTCCTTTTCCGCAGCAACCAGTTGACATCTGGACGGCTCTGACTTAGAATACGTGGACAACTACAAATACCTAGGTGTCTGGTTAGACTGTAAACTCTCCTTCCAGACCCACATCAAACATCTCCAATCCAAAGTTAAATCTAGAATCGGCTTCCTATTTCGCAACAAAGCATCCTTCACTCATGCTGCCAAACATACCCTCGTAAAACTGACTATCCTACTAATCCTCGACTTCGGTGATGTCATTTACAAAATAGCCTCCAATACCCTACTCAACAAATTGGATGCAGTCTATCACAGTGCAATCCGTTTTGTCACCAAAGCCCCATATACTACCCACCATTGCGACCTGTACGCTCTCGTTGGCTGGCCCTCGCTTCATACTCGTCGCCAAACCCACTGGCTCCATGTCATCTACAAGACCCTGCTAGGTATCTCAGCTCGCTGGTCACCATAGCATCTCCCACCTGTAGCACGCGCTCCAGCAGGTATATCTCTCTGGTCACCCCCAAAACCAATTCTTTCTTTGGCCGCCTCTCCTTCCAGTTCTCTGCTGCCAATGACTGGAACAAACATCTCTGAAACTGGAAACATTTATCTCCCTCACTAGCTTTAAGCACCAGCTGTCAGAGCAGCTCACAGATTACTGCACCTGTACATAGCCCACCTATAATTTAGCCCAAACAACTACCTCTTTCCCTACTGTATTCATTTTATTTATTTATTTTATTTATTTTGCTCCTTTGCACCCCATTATTTTTATTTCTACTTTGCACATTCTTCCACTGCAAATCTACCATTCCAGTGTTTTACTTGCTACATTGTATTTACTTTGCCACCATGGCCTTTTTTTGCCTTTACTTCCCTTATCTCACCTAATTTGCTCACATCGTATATAGACTTGTTTCTACTGTATTATTGACTGTATGTTTGTTTTACTCCATGTGTAACTCTGTGTCGTTGTATGTGTCGAACTGCTTTGCTTTATCTTGGCCAGGTCGCAATTGTAAATGAGAACTTGTTCTCAACTTGCCTACCTGGTTAAATAAAGGTGAAATTAAAAATACATTAAAAATAAAGTTAAGTAAAGGTAAAAAAAATAAAAAAGAATCGGTGTTATGAAAACTTGAAATCGACCGATTTAATCGGCCATTCTGATTAATCGGTCGACCTCTAAATTAGACCTCTATAAGTTATGACCAGTCTATTGCTAGGTTGAATTCTGTAATTCTGACATCACACATCCCTGAACAACTCAAGACTTCCCAGCGAAGCAAAAACAATTTAAACTTGTAACACCTGCCTTTCCCCACACATTGTCTCAAGAACGTTGAAAATGTTTAATACCCTCAATTACTAAGTTAGGCATACCTCATTTCAACATAGGCCATGGCATCATCACTGTCAATATTGAATTATAATTCTTCACGTTTTACCAGTGAAATGACCAAGCTGCGTCTGCATGCCAATCGTTTGATCTCAATCAATTTCATGGGAATATGCATTTAAATCTTCTTGAATTACTGTTTGGTTATAAAATTAGAGCAGATGGTGTTAAATTATATAGACTTCCTGTATTTTGTTTTAATCAAAACACATTCTGCCTCATGGCGCTGTTGAGTTTGGGACGATTCAGCAAACCATCCTAAAATCTCCTAAGATATGAGGTGTTGTTTTTGTTGTAACAGTAATGTTATGCTATAATATTTGGTGATGTGGACTACTAATTAATCATTAGGTGATCGTCCAAGACATTGATCTAACTTTACTAAACAAACACCATTGTGGCGGCTCATCACTTGCAGCACTACACCCCTGCAGTCTGCTGCACCGAACTAGTGATTGATGCTCACCTAGCCTACTCTTTTGTCTCACACAACATTTGGTGACGCAGAAATAAGAGAACATGTTTGGCTGTTTTTATATATATATAATAAGGACATCAGTCAATTGGAAATGAATTAGGCCCTAACCTGTAGATTTCACATGACTGGGCAGGGGTGCAGCCATGGGTGGGCCTTGGAAGGCATAGGCCCACCCACTTGGCAGCCAGACCCACCTCAGGTCCTGGGCTGACGTTGTTACACGTGGTCTACGATTGTGAGTTGGATGTACTGCCAAATACTCGAATACGACATTGGAGGCAGCTTATGGTAGACAAATGAACATTCAATTCTCTGGCAACAGCTCTGGTGGGTATTCCTGCAGTCAGCATGCCAATTGCACATTCCCTCAAAACTTGAGACATCTGTGGTGTTGTGTAACAAAACTGTACATTTTAAAGTGTCCTTTTATTGTCCCCAGCACAAGGTGCAACTGTGTTATGATTATGCTTCTTGATATGCCACACCTGTCAGGTGGATGGATTATCTTGGCAAAGGAGAAATGCTCACTAACAGGGATGTAAACATATTTGTGCACACAATTTTAGAGAAATAAGGTTTTTATGTGTGTTAGAAAATGTCAGATATTTTATTTCAGCTCATGAAACATGGAACTAACACTTTACATGTTATATTTATATATTTTTTTCAGTGTAGTTAGGCATTACTGTTTTCTCCATGGTCGGCTGGAATTTAGCCTGAAAAGGATTTGAGAAATATGATATAGGCCTACGTCTCGTTATGCGCTGCACAGAATGACTATTGTAGCTGGAAACGGATGATTTAAAAAAAAAGGAATATCTACATAGGTGTACAGAGGCCCATTATCAGCAACCATCACTCCTGTGATCCAATGGCATGTTGTGTTAGCTAATCCAAGTTTATGATTTTAAAAGGCTAATTGATCATTACAAAACCCTTTTGCAATTATGTTAGCACAGCTGAAAACTGTGTTGCTGATTAAAGAAGCAATAAAATGGTCCTTCTTTAGACTAGTTGAGTATCTGGGTCATTTGTCTCTTCGATAACAGGCTCAAAATGGCCAGAAACAAAGACCTTTCTTCTGAAACTCGTCAGTCTATTCTTGTTCTGAAAAATGAAGGCTCTTCCAGGTGAGAAATTGCCAAGAAACTGAAGATCTTGTACAACGCTGTGTTCTACTCCCTTCACAGAACAGCGCAAACTGGCTCTAACCAGAATAGAAAGAGGAGTGGGAGGCCCCGGTGCACAACTGGGCAAGAGGACAAGTATTTTAGAGTGTCTAGTTTGAGAAACAGACGTCTCACAATTCCTCAACTGGCAGCTTCATTAAATAGTACCCGCAAAACACCAGTCTCAACGTCAACAGTGAAGAGACGACTCCGGGATGCTGGCCTTCGAGACACTATTCTGGTTAGGGCCAGTTTGCACTGTTCTGTGAAGGGAGTAGAACACAGTGTTGTACGAAATCTTCAGCCGTTTCCAGCTACAATAGTCATTTACAACATTAACAATGTCTACACTGTATTTCTGATCAATTTGACATTTATGTGAATGGACAAAAATTGTGCTTTTCTTTCAAAAACATGGACATTTGTAAGTGACCCCAAACTTGAGAATGTATTCATTTATTTCACCACTAATGGTAGTGTATTTATATATTTTTAATCGTTATTTAACTTTCTTAGCATACCTGTTATTGTCCCGGAATTTCCGATGACTGACGTGCCCAAAGTAAACTGCCTGTAAACTGCCCAGAAGCTAGGATATGCACATACTTGATAGAAAACACTGTCTGTGAGTATAACAGAACTGATATGTCAGGCAAAAACCTGAGGATTTTTTTTATTTGAGGTCACAGGTTTTTTCAATGCTTGCCTATGGGATATACACATAGATAGGACCCAGATTGCAGTTCCTATCGCTTCCACTAGATGTCAACAGTCTTTAGAAAGGGTTTCAGGCTTGTTTTTTGAAAAATGAACAAGTATTTGTAGTTTTTCCAAGATGTCCCCCTTTAGAAAAGTAGTCATGTTGCGCGCATCAACGAGAGTGCGCTCTTCGTTATTTATCTTTGCTATTAAACACACTATTCTCCGTCTTAAATATTATTGTTTATTTACATATTAGAATACCTGAGGATTAATTAAAAACATTGTTTGACTTGTTTGGACAAACTTTACCGGTAACTTTAGTTTGTGTGCATGTTGAACGAGTGAATTACTGAATCAAGCGCGCCAACTAAACTGACAGTTTTGGGATATAATGAAGGACTTTATCGAACAAAACAACCATTCATTGTGTAGCTGGGACCCTTGGGATTGCAATCAGAAGATCTTCAGAGGTAAGTGATT
This sequence comes from Oncorhynchus keta, assembly GCF_023373465.1. Taxonomy (NCBI): domain Eukaryota; kingdom Metazoa; phylum Chordata; class Actinopteri; order Salmoniformes; family Salmonidae; genus Oncorhynchus; species Oncorhynchus keta. The sequence goes on along the minus strand of NW_026282205.1, from coordinate 18,775 downwards.
TAAAAAAAATGCTGTCTGATTTTGTGACGTCTGTGGGGTGCTGTCCTCAGATAATAGCATGGTATGCTTTCTCCGTAAAGCCTTTTTGAAATCTGACAACACAGTTGGATTAACAAGAAGCTTTTAAATGATGTAAGACACGTGTATTTTCATGAATGTTTAATATTACGATTTTTGTATTTTGAATTTCGCGCTCTTCAATTTCACCGGATGTTGTCGTAGGTGTCCTGCTAGCGTTTGGACATGCACCCAAACAGGTTAACTAGGCAAGTCAGTTAGGAACAAATTATTATTTTCAATGATGGCCTAGGAACAGTGGGTTAACTGCCTTATTCAGGGGAAGAACAACAGATTTTTACCTTGTCAGCTCGGGATTCGATCTTGCAACCTTTCGGTTGCTCTAACCACTAGGCTACCTGTCACCCGGTATGGCCAGAAGAGGACTGGTCACCACTCTGAGCCTGGTTCCTCTCTAGGTTTCTTCCTAGGTTCCTGCTTTCTAGGGAGTTGTTTGTGGCCACTGTGCTTTTACATCTGCATTGTTTGCTCTTTGGGGATTTTAGGCTGGGTTTCTGTTAAGCACTTTGTGACAACTACTGATGTAAAAAGGGCTTCATAAAATACATTTGATTGACATGTATATCACACCAACTGACTGGTTCTTCTTATGTTGTTCACACAGGAGACCATGTTGACACATTCTCTACATCCAGAGAGCAACAGCAGGAAGAGGACAGAGCAAAGAGGTCTCATCACTGCCCACATTGTGAAGAGATTTTCCCATTTCTATCAAAGCTAAAAACACACCTAAAAATACACACAGGAGGGAAGCCTTATTCCTGCTCTGACTGTGGAAAAAGTTTTAAATCATCAAATGAGCTAAAAGCTCACCAGAGAACACACACAGGAGAGAAGCCTTACTCCTGCTCTGACTGTGGAAAACGTTTTAAATCATCAAATGAGCTAAAAGCTCACCAGAGAACACACACAGGAGAGAAGCCTTATGTCTGCTCTAACTGTGGAACTAGTTTCTCTCAACTCTCCCACTTAAAATCACATGAACGTATACATACAGGAGAGAAGCCATACGTCTGCTCTGACTGTGGGGCGAGTTTCTCTCGTCTGGGCACCTTAAAAACACACCAACGTATACACACAGGAGAGAAGCCTTACTCTTGCACTGACTGTGGAAAATGCTTCACAACGTCAACTGATCTAAAAGTTCATCAGAGAACACACACAGGAGAGAAGCCTTATTCTTGCTCTGACTGTGGAAAATGTTTTAAAACATCAAAAGAGGTAAAAGTTCATCAGAGAACACACACAGGAGAGAAGCCTTACTCCTGCTCTGACTGTGGAAAATGCTTCACAACATCAACTGATCTAAAATTTCATCAGAAAACACACACAGGAGAGAAGCCTTATTCTTGCTCTGACTGTGGAAAAGGTTTTAAAACATCAAATAAGCTTAAAGTCCACCAGAGAACACACACAGGAGAGAAGCCTTACGTCTGCTCTGACTGTGGAACTAGTTTCTCGCAACTTTCCAACTTAAAATCACATGAACGTATACATACAGGGGAGAAGCCATACTCCTGCTCTGATTGTGGAAAATGCTTCAAAACATCAACTGTGCTAACAGTTCATCAGAGAACAGACACAGGAGGGAAGCCTCATTCCTGCTCTGACTGTGGAAAAAGTTTTAAAACATCAAATAAGCTTAAAATTCACCAGAGAACACACACAGGAGAGAAGCCTTACGTCTGCTCTGACTGTGGAAGTAGTTTCTCGCAACTTTCCAACTTAAAATCACATGAACGTATACATACAGGAGAGAAGCCTTACTCCTGCTCTGACTGTGGGGAGTTTCTTTCTCTCAACTGGATACCTAAAACAAAATGCTTCAAAACAGCAACTGAGCTAAACCAACATACACATAAAGGAGAGAAGCCATACTCTGCTCTGTGGAAGGGTGGGCGTGTCTCAAACAGCAACTGAGCCAAAGGCATGCTGTGTTTACACACAGGAGAGAAGCTGTAGCATTTCTGAGCTAATCAGCAACTTTGCAAATACTTACTACTTTTAGCTATTACTTAGCATGTTAGCTTAGCATGCAACTACTTAGTATGTTAGCTAACCTTTCCCCTAAAACCATTTAACCCTTCACCCCTAACCTAGCTAATGTTAGCAACAACGTATTGTATGAATAGCAATGTGTAAAATAACGTAAGAATTGTAATTCGTAACATACGATACGTCCTAGAAGTTGTATTACACTGAACAATTTAAACACAACAATTTCAAAGATTTATAGTTTGTATAAGGAAATCAGTCATTTTAAATAAGAGGCCATAATCTATGGATTTCACTTGGAAGCCAGGCTCATTCAATCAACATGAGTTGAGGCCGGTTGGATGTACTGCCAAATTCTCTGAAATGGCGTTGGAGGTGGCTTATGGTAGAGATATACATATTGAATTCTCTCCTGCAGTCATCATGTAATTGCACATTCCCTGAACTTTAGATATATGTGACATTGTGTTGTGTGGCCTTTTATTGTCCCCCAGCACAAGGTGCACTTGTGTAATGATAATGCTGTTTTATCAGCATCTTGATATGCCACACCTGTCAGGTGGATGGAATATCTTGACAAAGGCTGAAATGCTCAGCCCCCAGGGAATAGTAACAAAGGTTGGGCTGCACATGGTTACATTTGATCTGCAGTTGTAGCTTTTGTACTGCACATGGAACATTGCTGGAATTTTTTATTTCAGCTCATGAAACCAATACTTTACATGTTTTGTAAAGTTTATATTGGTAGGCCAATGTAATGTAACCTAACATGCTAAATGGAGTAGAATGGATGTTTTTGTAACATATAATACGTTTTGCTCTGAGACCAGGTTGTCCCTCTGCAGTATTCTGTGGGAAGGAGCTAGTAGACGCTTCTTACATTTTTTATTGAACCTTTATTTAACTAGGCAAGTCAGTTAAGAACAAATTCTTAATTACAATGATAGCTGAGGAACAGTGGGTTAACTGCCTTGTTCAGAGGCAGAACAACAGAGTTTTACCTTGTCAGCTCGGGATTTGATCTAGTAACCTTTTGGTTACTGGCCCAACGCTCCAACCACTAGGCTACCTTCCGCCCCTAACATGAATCAGATAGAGATGGTGTGATGATCACTTTTCACCACTAGTTTGGGGGGGGGGGGTGTTTTCCAACTTTATTTAATGATACACAGCTTATGAAATGAATACATGTGTTTATTAATTGTCTTTAAAACTAGATGAGTTATTGTAGTTATTGATCATGAATGTGTTTGGAAAACTGCATTGAAGCAAACTTTATTGATCTGCCAATGAAAAATAAAGTTACATGAATATGCACTGGTCAACCTCTTCTTCTCTTTAGTATTCAGTTCTTCATATTCGATCTGACAGTATGAATGGTTCTTATGGTTGTATTCAGTTCTTCATATTAGATCTGACAGTATGAATGGTTCTTATGGTTGTATTCAGTTCTTCATATTAGATCTGACAGTATGAATGGTTCTTGGTTGTATTCAGTTCTTCATATTTGTATTCAGCTTCTTCATATTAGATCTGACAGTATGAATGGTTCTTATGGTTGTATTCAGTTCTTCATATTATATCTGACAGTATGAATGGTTCTTATGGTTGTATGTTCTTCATATTAGTCTGACAGTATTCAGTTCTTCCATATTAGATCTGAATGGTTCTTATGGTATGAATGGTTCTTATGGGCTGAGTGCTGGGAGTGTTTTTGTATGACTACAGTCAGGAGTTCTTCTCTGACCCTGTGATGTCACCAGCACATTAAGTACATTCATCTTAAGATAGCCAGGTGAGACAACCACATATCACAGTAAACACATTTCCCCTCAATTAGCCAGTTCTAGTAGTAGTATTATTTGGGGGTACTCATTAAAGATGTAGGGTTTCAGACAACCACAAGTGCTTTTCCACTCTTAAGATGGATATTAAGTTCTTCCATATATTTTATATTAGGTAGCATTGTTTAAAGTGGCTAGTGATATATTTTACATAATTTCCCATCAATTCCCATTATTAAAGCAGATGGGAAGGGACTCTGCTGTCCTTAGCATCAGAAGGAAGCTGGTGCCACCATTGGGGTACCAGGACAGAGAAGTGCTTTGACTGGGCTGAGAGGGAGCTTGACCTGTAGCAGTGGGACGGCCATGAGACCAGAGGTAGCAGAACTGAGTGCTCGGGTTGGGATACAGGGTTTGAGCCTGAAGGTAGAGATGGGGCAGTTCCTCTTGCTGCACCGTAATTAAGCACCATTGTCTTGTAGTGGATGTGAGCTTCGACTGGAAGCCAGTGGAATGTACGGAGGAGCAGGGTGACATGGGGGATCTTGGGAAGGTTAAACACCCAGACGGACTGCAGTGTTCTAGATAAGTTCAGTGGAGACCCATCATTCAGGGCAGGTGAGCCACCTGTTTTGAGCCCCACAGTTTTAGTGAAATAAATTATCTGTTTGCAAACAATGTAAAAAAACATATTGAGTTATTCATAAAGCTGCATACAAACATTGACTCTTTTTTTGTTTTCTTGAGTAAGGCAGCTCCAAAATGCAGGTCTTCAGCCTTCTGTGGAGGTGGGGCAAGCCCGCAGAAAATAGGGAGCTGTGCGCCGTGATCGGCTCAGTGTTCTGTCATTCATGGGGACAATACGTCACTGCCAAGTCTAAGGGTAGAAATGGAAAATTCAAGCCCCTTGGGTGCTGCCATAGAGTTACATTAGAAGTGCCCATCCAAGAAGGCTTAAGGTCATTGTCCACAGATAGAATAACTTCAAATCATGTGATATCTACAGTCGCTTTGATTGGACTGATCATGTCAACATCATGTCAAAATCTGAGCTAGCAGTCATCATCATGAATCAAGTCGACAATCTACTGGCAAATCATTTTTAATCTTTGTCATATGAAGAGAAATAATGAGAAATTATGGATAAAATGTATCGGTGGTCATCGGCCATTGGACACAAACATCACACAACAAATTGCAAATTCAACAATGAGTGGTTTGGAAGGAATCAGTGGCTAACTGCAAACATTGCAAAGCAATCATTAGCCTGCTATTCATTGGAGTGGCTGTGTGGTCCCAAGTCTAAGGGGCTGTTTTCCTAGTTTAAAACTGTAAACATTCAACATTGGCCATGCTGTCAATGAAGCTTGATTTGTGCCTTGCTCAAATCAACTTAACACAGTACTGCAAAATCTGACTTGTGTGAGTTCAAAACAACTGGGAACTTGGGGAAAAACAAGCTACGACTGAGAAAATACGTTTTGAACTTTCATCCAACTCGGAATTGTAAATTGGGAACTTGGACCTCTTTCTTCATCTACAACCTGAAGATCACTGACGTCATCATGATTCCATTTTTTTTAATTCAAGTTCCCAGTTGTCTTGAAAGCACCATAAATCCAGAGAATGGCAGACTTTGTTGACGAAGTTTGACAACAAAATATGCCCATGAAGAACTGCCGCGCCACATTCCTGTTCAAGTGAGCACAGCACAACAAGGTGAGTCCAAAAATGTCTTGTATGCTGCTGCATAAATTATGTAATATGCCAGGGAGATGTGTATACTGTAGCTAAGAAAGTAATACTAAGTGTATGTTGTGTAGTAAGATGTTAGTAGCATGTGCCTCACCCTAATAATTTTATCTAGTTTCACATCTTAATTTTGGATATAATAACCTGTTTTTGAGAAATGAAATCATTGAATATTGTAAGAATTTTCATTGTCTGCATATATGCCCCTTTATTTATCCTACGGTTCTGACTTGGCGTTCAGGGAGAACACTGTAAGAATGGCCCATGTTCTGGACTATGTCCGTCCTAGCTCACTCACTAATGTCTTAATCAAGATTGCGGATTGCCTCTTGCCGTCCCCTTATGCCATAGTTTGTAAATATCAATTGTCAGTAGAAACCACATTTGTTTAAGTAAGTCAGGCATGTTATTTTAAAAGGCAGTAAATGATTCAGCTTGGATTCGAACCAGGGACTGTAGTGATGTCTCTTGCACTGAGATGAGGTTCCTTAGACCACTGCACCACTCAGGAGCCCTTAAAAGGTCTGCGCCCAATGTAGGGCAGGAGTTTGAAGGCACAAGTGGGGAGCCCAGCCAACAGAGAGTTGAGAATTGTTTTGTACTCTTCCCCAGATCTGTGCCTCACCACAAACCTGGTTGAGGCTCCACGGAAAATTTCTTCAACCTCATTGCTTGGTTTTTGCTCTGACTTGCACTGTCAACTGTGGGACCTTATAAAGACAGGTGTGATCCTTTTCCAATCATATCCATACATTTGAATTTACCACAGGTGGACTCCAATCAAATTGTAGAAACATCTCAAGGATGATTAATGGAAACAGGATGTACTTGAGCTGAATTTTGAGTCTCAGAGGAAAGGGTATTAATTTTTATAAATTGACAAATTTATAAAAAACTTTTTTGCTTTGTCATTATGTGTATATTGTGTGTATATTGATGAGGGGTAAAAAATGCATTTAATAAATTTTTGTATAAGCCTGTAATGTAACAATATGTGGAAAAAGTCAAGGGGTCTTGTATAATGCCCTGTATATGCTTTAAACTACAATTTAAGGATCTGAAGTGATAAACACAATGGCATAATGGAAAATGCATGTCCAATGGTTATCTCTGTATGAGTCACATTAAAACACTAGGTAGGGCAGTGGTTATCTGTATTAGTATTACCAACATAAAAATACCTAGGAAGAGCAGTGGTTCTCTCTGTATTAGTATTATCTACATTAAATCACCTGGGTAGAGCAGAGAGGACAGAGCATGTATCTTTGCAGAAGATGTATCTTTGCAGAAGAGTTTCATCTCCACACTGGGATAATTTTAACATTGCAACGCCACACAGGCCTCATGCCTCTCAGGTAGGAGGGTACCAGAAGTAAAATAATAATAAATACAAAACTAATGAAGGAGCACACAGTCACCGACAATATGTCCCTGTTGTCAATACTTTCAACTGGCTCAGCTCGCTGTTACAGTACAGCACCAACAAATTCCATTTATTAAGTAACCATCTGTCTTTTGTAACCAGAAAAACGTAACATAATACTGTTTTGAGAGTCCCTGATTTATATTTACTATGTTACACCTAGTCTATGAGACGAGGCTTCACCTAAATTATGCACAGCAGGTCAAGAGGTGTGTTTTCCCTTCAGCATCTGCATGTGGCATAAGCTCACCCACCTCATATCATGAATCTAAAATGGTTAACCTCGGCAATAACTTGAATAATTCAATGGATGTTTTGTTTACAGACTTGATGAGTAAATTGTCTTGTTTTTAAAAAAAAAACGTGACTTCGCAATGGGTCCGTCAATGGGAATTGGGCCGTGCTTCAGCTGAACTGCAGTACAGAAAATGCCCTCTGAGCACAGTGGAAAGCATGCTTTTTGACTGGAAGCCTGGCCCCTTGATCAGATGCAGTAGGGATGCGCGAATTGAACAATGTTCCTGTCCTGCTAATCATTCAAAATCTAACAAGTACTTTTGGGTGTCAGGGAAAATGTATGGAGTTGAAAGTACATTATTTTATTTAGGAATGTAGTGGAGTAAAAGTGGAAGTTGTTAAAAAATATCAAAAGTAAAGTACAGATACTCCCAAAACTCCATACATTTTCCCTGACACCCAAATATACTTAAACTATTTGTACTTATGTACTTTACATCACTGATTGCAGGGAATACTGTTTGAAGATGTTCCTCCCTACGAGGCCCATGAGTCTGTGTAGGGATGTGATTTGAATAGGACTGTGACTGAAGCAGTGGGAAGTTTTTATTTATCTATTTATGTATTTGGTTTTGATGTCGTTGTTCCCCATTTCGGCAAAGGAAATGTATTTTCTTCTACAGTTTACTAACCTTACAGTAGGTGGCCGCAGACAGGTTATATTTCTGTAAATGTCAGTATACCAGAGAAGAAGATGACGCTGTCGCACTGTCGTAGTGGGTAACAGGAAGTTCCGGGTCGAAACGACAAAACTGTGCTGTTGTTTCGATAGTGGTTGTCTCCGTTTCAAATGTATCATTGTAGGTATGTAATAGCATGTTTAAACTTTCTAATGTCGAAAGAATATATAACATGCTATGCAACAAATCCGTTTCACGCCTGGTAATGGTTTTAATTGTATGTGTTATTTTGGAGTCTAACCAAGTGAGTGAAGAACGTGATTAAAAACGATTTTACAAGTCACATAGAAACACTCACACAAACCCTAAGTCTACGTACATATTTTCGTCAAAGTCATGTCATAAAGATTCCATTTATTTAAGTTCGTTTTTACATGTTCTTGGTTTTGTGTAAAATGTTTATGAGCTGGTAAATAGCCTTGTCCGAACCATCCTGTTCTCGCGAGTTTATATACACTGTTTCGTTAATGTAAGCTCGCGAGATCAGGATGATTCGGACGAAGCAAGTCAAATGGCGGCTTTAACGGTTTCGGTCGTCTTTCTAGGAGTTTGCTCGTGGTGAAATGGCGACATGAGGCTGTGTGATGAAGTGTCAAAATAGAGGGAAGCTAACTGAAGTTATCCTTCACCATTTGGAGAGAGAGGCCAACTGCATGGAATGGTGTCGATTAATGAGGATGAATCGGTTCACGTGTCAAACTCATTCCATGGAGGACCAAGTGTCTGCGTGTTTTCGCTCCACACCTGTACTTGATTAATGAATTAAGGTCACTATTTAGAAAGGAACTCCCCTCATCTGATTGTCTAGGTTTTAATTGAAAGGAAAAAAGGAACACCTGATGAGAATTGGCCCTCAATGGAATGCGATCAATGCGGGAGGATGAGGGCCTAGTATGTGAATGTTCTGTAGTGGAAAGATATAGGAAGAACAGAGATAATGATACTGGAAGCAGGGGTGCATGTAGTATAGTAACTAGAGGCCCAGGGTAGGGAACTAGAGTAATAATGTGTTAGTGTGGAAAGTTGGGATGGTGTTTGAGGAGACCACAGGGCCTCATTTACACCCTGATTAACCAAGGCCATAAAAAGAGGTGAAGTTAAACTGGGATGCAGCTGTGTAAATGAGAACGTGTTCTGAACTAGCCTACCTGGTTAAATAAAGGTGAAATAAAACATTGAAAGTGGTAGATTGTTAATATCTTGTGCTGATCAGGTTCAGCAAGGGAAGATTCTTCAATTGGAAAATCATAATGGGACGAAGCTCAGAAGCCATGACCCTACATTGAAGGGAGTAATAATCTCTGAGGTCCCAATATCTATGTCCATGGATGATATTGTTAAAGAACATGTGAAGGGAGACAGAGTGGTTGAAGCCTAAAGTGTAACTGAAGTTAGACTTACAGGTTATGTCGTTGTCTTTTGTTTGAATTGTTTACGTGTCCGCTGTGCGGGAGAAATGATAATACAAGCGGAACTACGTAGCTAATACTGTTGTAACGGGGATCCTTATTGTAGCAACACACTTTTGGAGGGAAGTCAATCCTGCGCTGCGTTAGCTAGGTTTTCATGTCATCGGGTGTAGTTCATAAAGGTTGAAGAGTGTATGTTAGGATGAAGTGTGAATTCATACCAGGAATAATAAGTGTGAAGTTTGATTTCCTCCCTTCTGTAATAAGCAGCCAATTAGGTATTTGTTCCTTTATTCATGTGTTTAATCTGAACCCGTTATAACGCCGGTTAAACTGTTATGTATGTAAGCACTTCAGAGTTATACAAGCTAATAAGTCACTCGTAAGATAAGGTTGTAAGAGTGTGCAACTGTATTTTTCATTTACTTTATAGTTCTCACGGAAGGTGATAATTCTGACTAAAACTACAGAATAAAGCCGCCAGTTAAAATCAAGGAACGGTTGTGCTCGTGGTTACTGAAGGGAGCTACATAAAGGTTGATCAGTAGGAAAGAGGGTTAAAGAAGTCACAAAGTGCTGTACAGAAACGCAGCCTAAAACAACAAACAGCAAGCAATGCAGGTGTTGAAGCACAGTGGCTAGGAAAAACTCCCTAGAAAGGCCAGAACGAAGGAAGAAACCTAGAGAGGAACCAGGCTTTGAGGGGTGCCCAGTCCTCTTCTGCCTGTGCTGGGTGGAGATTATAACAGAACATTGCCAAGATGTTCAAATGTTCATAGATGACCAGCAGGGTCAAATAATAATAATCACAGTGGTTGTAGAGGGTGCGACAGGTCAGCCCCTCAGGAGTAAATTTCAGTTGGCTTTTCATAACCGATCATTGAGAGTATCTCTACCGCTCCTGCTCTCTCTAGAGAGTTGAAAACAGCAGGTCTGGGACAGGTAGCACGTCCGGTGAACAGGTCAGGGTTCCATAGCAGAACAGTTGAAACTGGAGCAGCAACAGTGAATCATCACAGTGTTTTTAAATGCCAAAGAATGGGACATGTAGCTGTTGAGTGAAAAGATGTGCCAAGTGTGGTGGGGAACATGATTACAGTGAATGTTGGAGCAATGTGACAGTTAAGTGTTGCAATTGTGTGGAGGACAGACAGAGCAGCATTTGGTGGATGCCAGGTGCAGAGATGCTCAGATATATAGAATCTGTCATGATGTATCATATGCAGAGGCTGTAAGACAGACTGGTGGAACTACAGTGCAGACTGATGGAGCTTAATACAGTGAAGACAAGGTTATTCATAAAATAGTACATAGTGCTGCCTGAAACATACTGTGATCTTGTACTAAATGGTTTTTGAGTCATTTATGCATTTATGAATTTAGGAAATCTACTATAGATTAAGTGCACTTATGTTGTGAATTTAAAATGTGTACTTTGTTACATTTACTAAGTCATTTAGAATGAATGTTTTGTCAGGGATTATCTACCTGATCTACTGAAATGAGATAATTAAACATGAAAAAAGAGAAAATATTTTTACAGAATAAAGTGCCAGAACTGTCAAGAAAATAACTTTTGTGTCCGTTTGTCTTTATTACTACAGACCGACTCAGATTAAGTCTGAGGCCGTTTAACATCAACAGTGAGGACAAACCCAGCCTGCCTCTCTCCTTCCACACTGAGTAGAAACCTACAGTCACTGGGTCCTGATTGTGACAGTGGAGCCCAGTTTGCTCTGCAGGATCCAGAGATGGCATCAGTGAAGCTGGAAGACTGCAGTCAAACACTGGAGCTGAATGTCAACATTAAAGATGAAGAAGAGGAGGAGAAGATTAGGACAACTGTTAGTCATGGTAAGAGCTGGTTCTATCTATAAGTTATCTTCATATATTAGACCTCCATAAGTTATGACCAGTCTATTGCTAGGTTGAATTCTGTAATTCTGACATCACACATCCCTGAACAACTCAAGACTTCACAGCGAAGCAAAAACAATTTAAACTTGTAACGCCTGCCTTTGCCCACACATTGTCTCAAGAACGTTGAAAATGTTTAATACCCTCAATCACCAAGTTAGGCATACCTCATTTCAACATAGGCCATGGCATCATCACTGTCAATATTGAATTATAATTTGTTTGCTGCACAGAATATCAGATCTCAACAACGATTGGAGAAGTGTTGAACATAACCAGTAGACTACCACATCCTGATGACTTATATGTGATTCATATATATTTAATATGTCAAGTTGTAGAAACATCTCAAGGATGATCAATGGAAACAGGAAGCATCTGAACTGAATTTTGAGTCTGTCTTGTTTTTCAGTTTTTTAAAATTTGTATAAATTTACCCCTAAACCGTAATATTGACATCACATATTTTTTTTTGAATAAGGCTGTAACATATCAATGTGGAAAAAGTCAAGGGGTCTGAATACTTTCCGAGGGCACCAGACCCCTTCCCTTTTCTCCCATTTTGGTAATGACATCACAATACCCCATAATGACATCACATAATGACATCAAATACCCCATAATGACAAAATACCAAAACAAAACAGGTTTTTAGAAATTCTTGCAAATGTAAAAAACAAAACAATGATAGGAATTGCTTATTTATGTAAGTTTTCAGACCCTTTGCTATGAGATGATCCTTGAGATGTTTCTACAACTTATTGTGATGCCATTATGTGATGCCATTATGGGGTATTGTGATGCCATTATGGGGTATTGTGATGCCATTATGGGGTGCCATTATGGGGTATTGTGATGCCATTATGATTATGACATTATGGGATATTGTGATGCCATTATGGGGTATTGCCATTATGATGTCATTATGGGGTATTGTGATGTCATTATTGGGGTATTTTTTTGTAGATTGATGAGAAGAAGGAAAAAAACCAAATTAATCCATTTTAGCATAAGGCTGTAATTTAAGAAGATGTGGAAAAAAAGCAAGGGGGTCTGAATACTTTATGAATGCATTGTAGATCTTATTTCATGCAACTAAGACTTTTATGGATGACAACAGATTTGCCAGCATTTGTTTTATTCACTGGGCTGTCTGGAGTGATTAGAGAGTCGACTAAGGAAGTGGAGTAGACAAACTGCCAGTGTTTTAAAGTTCTATGAAATGAGTCTGTGTAGTTTCTAACCCTTGTGATGTTGAGTGGAAGATGGTATAGCTCATCATTTTCACCACTTTTGCCTCTTATTAGTTTTTGACTCCTACCCAGTTTTAGAATAGTTTGATTCCCCTTCCCATACAGCCTACTGAAATGAATACATACACTACCGTTGAAAAATTTCAGGTCACTTAGAAATGTCCTTGTTTTTGAAAGAAACGTTTTTGACAAAATTGTCCACTAAAATCGAATTGACCATTTATACAGTGTAGATGTTGTTAATATTGTAAATTACTATTGTAAAAAAAATGGAATATCTACATACAGTGGGGCAAAAAAGTATTTAGTCAGCCACCAATTGTGCAAGTTCTCCCACTTAAAAAGATGAGAGATGCCTGTAATTTTCATCATAGGTACACTTCAACTATGACAGACAAAATGAGGGGGGAACAGAAAATCACATTGTAGGATTTTTAATGAATTTATTTGCAAATTATGGTAGAAAATCAGTATTTGGTTACCTACAAACAAGCAAGATTTCTGGCTCTCACAGACCTGTAACTTTCTCTGTAAGAGGCTCCTCTGTCCTCGACTCGTTACTTGTATTAATGGCACCTGTTTGAACTTGTTATCCGTATAAAAGACACCTGTCCACAACCTCAAACAGTCACACTACAAACTCCACTATGGCCAAGACCAAAGAGCTGTCAAAGGACACCAGAAACAAAATTGTAGACCTGCACCAGGCTGGGAAGACTGAATCTGCAATAGGTAAGCAGCTTGGTTTGAAGAAATCAACTGTGGGAGCAATTATGAGGAAATGTAAGACATACAAGACCACTGATAATCTCCCTTTATCTGGGGCTCCACGCAAGATCTCACCCCGTGGGGTCAAAATGATCACAAGAACGGTGAGCAAAAATCCCAGAACCACACAGGGGGACCTAGTGAATGACCTTCAGAGAGCTGGGACCAAAGTAACAAAGCCTACCATCAGTAACACGCTACGCCGCCAGGGGCTCAAATCCTGCAGTGCCAGAAGTGTCCCTCTGCTTAAGCCAGTACATGTCCAGGCCCGTCTGAAGTTTGCTAGAGAACATTTGGATGATCCAGAAGAAATAAATATAAAATAAAAATATATGCCATTTAGCAAGAAGATTGGGAGAATGTCATATGGTCAGATGAAACCAAAATATAACTTTAAGGTAAAAACTAAACTCGTCGTGTTTGGAGGACAAAGAATGCTGAGTTGCATCCAAAGAACACCATGCCTACTGTGAAGCATGGGGGTGAAGACATCGTGCTTTGGGGCTGTTTTTCTGCAAAGGGACCAGGATGACTGACCCGTGTAAAGGAAAGAATGAATGGGGCCATGTATCGTGAGATTTTGAGTGAAAACCTCCTTCCATCAGCAAGGGCATTGAAGATTAAACGTGGCTGGGTCTTTCAGCATGGCAATGATCCCAAACACACCGCCCGGGCAACGAAGGAGTGGCTTCATAAGAAGCATTTCAAGGTCCAGGAGTGGCCTAGCCAGTTGAAGTGTACCTATGATGAAAATTACAGGCCTCTCTCATCTTTTTAAGTGGGAGAATTTGCACAATTGGTGGTTGACTAAATACTTTTTGCCCTGTATCTTCTGAAATTTTTGGATATAAATATGAACTTTATCGAACAAAACATGTACGTGTAACATGAAGTCCTATGAGTGTCATCTGATGAAGATCATCAAAGGTTAGTGATTAAGTTGATCTCTATTTCTGCTTTTTGTGACTCCTCTCTTTGGCTGGAAAAATGTTTTTCATGTTAGCTGCTGACCTAACATGATCTCATGGTATGCTCTCGTCGTAAAGCCTTTTTGAAAACAGACACTGTGGTGGGATTAACAAAAAGTTTATCTTTAAAATGGTGTATAATACTTGTATGTTTGAGGAATTTTAATTATGAGATTTCTGTTTGAATTTGGCGCCCTGCACTTTCACTGGCTGTTGTCAAATCGATCCCGTTAACAGGATTTCAGACCGTCTCATCCCTAAGAATGTAAAAGGGCTTCATAAAATACATTTGATTGACATGTATATCACACCAACTGACTGGTTCTGATGTTCACACAGGAGACCATGTTGAGACATTCTCTACATCCAGAGAGCATCAGCAGGAAGATCAGAGAGCTAAGAGGTCTCATCACTGCCCACATTGTGAAGACATTTTCCCATTTCAATCAAAGCTAAAAATACACCTAAAAATACACACAGGAGAGAAGCCTTACTCCTGCTCTGACTGTGGAAAATGCTTCAAAACATCAACTCAGCTAAAAGTTCATCAGAAGACGCACACAGGAGAGAAGCCTTATTCCTGCTCTGACTGTGGAAAACGTTTTAAAACATCAACTCAGCTAAAAGTTCATCAGAAGACGCACACAGGAGAGAAGCCTTACGTCTGCTCTGACTGTGGAAAATGTTTTAAAACATCAAATAAGTTTAAAGTTCATCAGAGAACACACACAGGTGGGAAGCCTTTCTTCTGCCCTGACTGTGGAACTAGTTTCTCTCATCTTTCCCACTTAAAATATCATGAACGTATACATACAGGAGAGAAGCCATACTCCTGCTCTGACTGTGGAAAATGTTTTAAAACATCAAATGAGCTAAAAGTTCACCAGAGAACACACACAGGAGAGAAGCCTTTCTTTTGCCATGACTGTGGAACTAGTTTCTCTCATCTTTCTAACTTAAAATCACATGAACGTATACATACAGGAGAGAAGCCTTACGTCTGCTCTGACTGTAGGGCAAGTTTCTCTCGTCTGGACACCTTAAAAACACACCAACGTATACACACAGGAGAGAAGCCTTACTCCTGCTCTGACTGTGGAAAATGCTTCACAACGTTAACTGATCTAAAAGTTCATCAGAGAACACACACAGGAGAGAAGCCTTATTCCTGCTCTGACTGTGGAAAATGTTTTAAAACATCAACTCAGTTAAAAGTTCATCAGAGAACACACACAGGCGAGGAGCCTTACGTCTGCTCTGACTGTCGAAAATGCTTCACAACATCAACTGATCTAAAAGTTCATCAGAGAACACACACCGGAGAGAAGCCTTACTCCTGCTCTGACTGTGGAAAATGTTTTAAAACATCAAAAGAGCTAAAAGTTCACCAGAGAACACACACAGGAGAGAAGTCTTACGTCTGCTCTGACTGTGGAACTAGTTTCTCGCAACTTTCCAACTTAAGATCACATGAACGTATACATACAGGGGAGAAGCCATACTCCTGCTCTGACTGTGGAAAATGCTTCAAAACATCTACTAAGATAAAAGTTCACCAGAGAACATGTGCAGGAGAAAAGTCTTACTCCTGTTCTGACTGTGGGGTGAGTTTCTCTCGACTAGATACCTTAAAAACACACCAACATATACACACAGGAGAGAAGCCTTACTCCTGCTCTGGAAGGGTGGGCGTGTAACTCAAACTTCTAGCCAAAGGCTGCTGTGTTTAGAATCTCATCAAGGTTAATTGTAGCATTTTAGCTAATTAGCAACTTTGCAACTACTTACTACTTTTTAGCTATTACTTAGCATGTTAGCTTAGCATGCAACTACTTGTTAGTATGTTAGCTAACCTTTCCCCTAAAACCATTTAAGCCCTCACCCCTAACCTAGCTAACATTATCAACAACAAATTGGAATTCGTAACATATCATACATATTACAAGTTCGTAACATATTGTATGAATAGCAATGCGTAAAATAACATAAGAATTGTAATCCTTTTACGGCTGCTGTCTCTGTACAGGGATCAAAATCAGCGGAAATTTCAGAGCACAAACTAATAGTACTCGATACAACTCAAACTTTCATTAAAACACACATGCAGGGTACTCAATTAAAGCTACACTCATTGTGAATCTAGCCAACATGTCAGATTAGTAAAATGCTTTTCAGCGAAAGCATGATAAGCTATTATCTGATAGCATGCAACCCCCGAAATACCCAAAGGGGACATAAACAGAATAATTAGCGTAGCCGGCGCTACACAAAACGCAGAAATAAAATATAAAACATTCATTACCTTCGACGAGCTTCTTTGTTGGCACTCCTATATGTCCCATAAACATCACAATTGGGTATTTTTTTCGATTAATTCCGTCCATGTATACCCAAAATGTCCATTTATGAAGCCCGTCTGATCCAGGAAAAAGCACCTTTCCAAAACGCAACGTCATTTTTTAAAATTAAAAAAGTTGCCTATAAACTTTGACAAAACACTTCAAACTACTTTTGTAAACCAACTTTAGGTATTAGTAAACGTTAATAATCGATGAAATTGATCACGGGGCGATCTGTATTCGATAGCAGCAAGTCTTGAAATCATCGTCCATATTCCCCCTTTCATAACGTCCTTCGGTGTACCCCAAGACAGGAAGTGCCTATTCCTCATCCCACCAAGGATAAACTACAACTGAATTGCCAGTACTGGCGACATCGTGTGGAAGCTGTAGGCATTGTAAACTGGGCCCTATCTATTTTCCCTTGCCATAGACAATACAGAGACTGGCGGAGGGATATTTTTTGTATTTTCCCCATAGACATACAGAGACTGGCGGAGGGATATTTTTTGTATTTTCCCTTGCCAGAGAGACTGGCGGAGGGATATTTTTTTTGTGTTTTTTGTGAACAGTTTTCCTTGGGATTTTGCCTCCTAAACACGTTCTGTTATAGCCACAGACATGATTTAACCAGTTTTAGAGACTTCAGAGTGTTTTCTATCCACACATACTAATCATATGCATATACTTTATTCCTTGCATGAGTAGCAGGACGTTGAAATTTGGCGCGATTTTTACCAAAAAGCTGCGAAAATTCGCAGCCTCCCTAACAGGTTTTTAACATACGATGCTTCCTACAAGTCGTATTATACTGAACAACAATCTAAATGCAACAATTTCAAATATTTATATTTCGTATAAGAAAATCATTCATTTTAAATAAACAAGGCCCTAATCTATGGATATCACATGACTGGGCAGGGGCTCAGCCACGAGTGGGACTTGGGAGGGCATCGGCCCACTTGGGAGCCAGGCCCAGCCAATCAGCATGAGTTTTTCCCCACAAAAGGTCTTTATTACAGACAGAAATACTACTCAGACCCCCCAGACAATCCTGCAGGTGAAGAGGTCCTGGGCTGCCATGGTTACATGTGATCTGCAGTTGTGAGGCCGGTTGGATGTACTGACAAATTCTCTAAAAGGACGTTAGAAGTGACTTATGGTAGAGATATAAATATTGAAATCTCTCCTGCAGTCATCATGACAATTGCACATTCCCTGAACTTGAGATATATGTGACATTGTGTTGTGTGGCCTTTTATTGTCCCCCAGCACAAGGCGCAGCTGTGTAATGATAATGCTGTTTTATCAACATCTTGATATGCCACACCTGTCAGGTGGATGGATTATCTTGACAAAGGCTGAAATGCTCACAAACAGGGATAGTAACAAAGTTGGTCACAACATTTGAGAGAAATTAGCTTTTTCTGCACATGGAACATTGCTGGAATGTTTTATTTCAGCTCATGAAACCAACACTTTACATGTTTACTTTATATTTTAGTTCAGTTTATATTGGTATTGTAATGTAACCTAACATACTAAATGGAGTGGCACGGATGTTTTTGTAATACATAATACGTTTTGCTCAGAGACCAGGTTGTCCTTCATTTGTGAGAATGAGCTAGTAGACACTAATTAAAAAAATGTGTTGAACCTTTATTTAACAAGGCACGTCTGTTAAGAACAAATTCTTGTTTACAATGATGGCCTAGGAACAGTGGGTTAACTGCCTTGTTCAGAGGCAGAACAACAGATTTTTATCTTGTCAGCTCGGGGATTCGATATAGCAACCTTTTGGTTACTGGCCCGACGCTCTAACCACTATGCTACCTACCGCCCCTAACATGTATCAGATAGAGATGGTGTGATGATCACTTTTCACCATTAGTTTGGGGGGGATGATTTTACAGCTGTATTTAATGAGACACAGTTTATGAAATGAATACATGTGTTTATTAATAGTCTTTAAAACTAGATTAGTTATTTTATTTACTGATCATGATTGTGTTGGATAACTGCATTGAAGCAAACTTTATTGATCTGCCAATGAAAAAAAAGGTTGCATGAATATGTACTGGTCAACCTCTTCTTCTCTTTAGTATTCAGTTC
>NW_026282204.1:0-12073 GCF_023373465.1 Oncorhynchus keta | reverse complement strand
AAGTTACGTATTGCTTAGAACAGTAGCAAGTAGAACAGTAGCAAGTAGAACAGTAGCATGTAGAACAGTAGCAAGTAGAACAGTAGCAAGTAGAACAGTAGCATGTAGAACAGTAGCAAGTAGAACAGTAGCAAGTAGAACAGTAGCAAGTAGAACAGTAGCAAGTAGAACAGTAGCAAGTAGAACAGTAGCAAGTAGCACAGTAGCAAGTAGCACAGTAGCAAGTAGAACAGTAGCAAGTAGAACAGTAGCAAGTAGAACAGTAGCAAGTAGCACAGTAGCAAGTAGAACAGTAGCAAGTAGAACAGTAGCAAGTAGCACAGTAGCAAGTAGCAAGTAGAACAGTAGCAAGTAGCACAGTAGCACAGTAGCAAGTAGAACAGCAGCAAGTAGAACAGTAGCAAGTAGAACAGTAGCAAGTAGAACAGTAGCATGTAGAGACAGTAGCAAGTAGAACAGTAGCAAGTAGAACAGTAGCATGTAGAACAGTAGCAAGTAGAACAGTAGCAAGTAGAACAGTAGCAAGTAGAACAGTAGCAAGTAGAACAGTATACAGTAAGAGACAGTAGCATGTAGAACGGTAGCAAGTAGAACAGTAGCATGTAGAACAGTAGCAAGTAGAACGGTAGCAAGTAGAACAGTCGCATGTTAGCAAGTAGAACAGTAGCATGTAGAACAGTAGCAAGTAGAACAGTAGCAAGTAGCAGTAGCAAGTAGAACCTGTAGCATGTAGAACAGTAGCAGTAGCAAGTAGAACAGTAGCATGTAAGTAGAACAGTAGCAAGTAGAACAGTAGCAAGTAGAACAGATGTGTTCTGACATGTTTCTGAAACCTGATCCCTCACTCTCCCAATCTCATTGATGTCAGAGAACCTCCTCTCTGGCTGGTGTGTGTGGAGATTGAGGAAGTGACTATTTTCGTCGATAACAAAAGCCAAACTGGTGTGTGTGCAAATCTTTTAGGGATGAGAATATTCTCTTCACAAATCTTCTCATAATCATGGAGGAGGATCCCATAATGCAGCAGGCCCCACTAGAGAGGCTGCTCTGTCTCTGTGCTCCACTGCTATCTCAGACACATTTAACACAGCTTAAAATGGAATGTTGATTTGTCACGGCCTAGTTCCAATCCTGCACTGGGGAGAGAGGGGGAAGAAAGAAAGATGGAGGGGGAAGAAAGAGATGGAGAAGAAAGAAAGATGGAGACAGAAACCATCTCTAACCTGGTTTCTTGGAAAGTTCCAGATAAAGAGCCAGGTGTTCAGACAGTAATAAAGGAACGCTGATAATAATTAGTGCTGTGAAATGATTTCTTATTGACCTCGAGTCCCTTTGTAGAGGGTTCTTACCTAAGGGAATACGAAGACAGACTTCACACACACGTTGGTGGTTCTAACCTGAGGAATACTAAGAGGTTACTCATGACACTGGGACTCAGACGTGTTTAAACACCACAGTCAAATTTCATTAGCCAACACATCACTCAGGGACAGAGAATCTCATGTGTACCATCACACACACACACACACACACACACACACACACACACACACACACACACACACACACACACACACACACACACACACACACACACACACACACACACACACTACAAGCCTCTCTGGTACCTGAGGAATATTATGTGTGTGACTCTGTCTGAGTCAGTCATGTCTTCAGGTTGTTATTCAATACCACTCATCCTAATCCTTTTGGGTACATGTGTCTGTCGGCGTGTCTCTGTCTGTCGGCGTGTCTCTGTCTGTCGGCGTGTCTCTGTCTGTCGGCGTGTCTCTGTCTGTCGGCGTGTCTCTGTCTGTCGGCGTGTCTCTGTCTCTGTCTGTGTCGGCGTGTCTCTGTCTGTGTCGGCCTGTCTGTGTCGGCGTGTCTCTGTCTGTGTCGGCCTGTCTCTGTCTCTGTGTCGGCGTGTCTCTGTCTGTGTCGGCGTGTCTCTGTGTCTGTGTCGGCGTGTCTCTGTGTCTGTGTCGGCGTGTCTCTGTCTGTGTCGGCGTGTCTCTGTCTCTGTGTCGGCGTGTCTCTGTCTCTGTGTCGGCGTGTCTCTGTCTCTGTGTCGGCGTGTCTCTGTCTGTGTCGGCGTGTCTCTGTGTCTGTGTCGGCGTGTCTCTGTGTCTGTGTCGGCGTGTCTCTGTGTCGGCGTGTCTCTGTCTCTGTGTCGGCGTGTCTCTGTCTCTGTGTCGGCGTGTCTCTGTCTCTGTGTCGGCGTGTCTCTGTCTCTGTGTCGGCGTGTCTCTGTCTCTGTGTCGGCGTGTCTCTGTCTGTGTCGGCGTGTCTCTGTGTCTGTGTCGGCGTGTCTCTGTGTCGGCGTGTCTGTGTCGGCGTGTCTGTGTCTGTCTGTGTCGGCGTGTCTGTGTCGGCGTGTCTGTGTCGGCGTGTCTGTGTCGGCGTGTCTGTGTCGGCGTGTCTGTGTCGGCGTGTCTGTGTCGGCGTGTCTCTGTCTGTGCGTGTCGTGTCGGCGTGTCTGTGTCGCGTGTCTCTGTCTGTGTCGGCGTGTCTCTGTCTGTGTCGGCGTGTCTCTGTCTGTGTCGGCGTGTCTCTGTCTGTGTCTGCGTGTCTCTGTCTGTGTCAGCGTGTCTCTGTCTGTGTCGGCGTGTCTCTGTGTCTGTGTCGGCGTGTCTCTGTCTGTGTCGGCGTGTCTCTGTCTGTGTCGGCGTGTCTCTGTCTGTGTCGGCGTGTCTCTGTGTCTGTGTCGGCGTGTCGGCGTGTCTCTGTGTCTGTGTCGGCGTGTCTCTGTGTCTGTGTCGGCGTGTCTCTGTGTCTGTGTCGGCGTGTCTCTGTGTCGGCGTGTCTCTGTGTCTGTGTCTGCGTGTCTCTGTGTCTGTGTCGGCGTGTCTCTGTGTCTGTGTCGGGCGTGTCTCTGTGTCGGCGTGTCTCTGTGTCGGCGTGTCTCTGTGTCGGCGTGTCTCTGTGTCTGCGTGTCTCTGTGTCTGTGTCGGCGTGTCTGTGTCGGCGTGTCTGTGTCGGGGCGTGTCTGTGTCGGCGTGTCTCTGTGTCGGCGTGTCTCTGTGTCGGCGTGTCTCTGTGTAGGCGTGTCTCTGTGTAGGCGTGTCTCTGTGTAGGCGTGTGTCTGTGTAGGCGTGTCTGTGTAGGCGTGTCTCTGTGTCTGTGACGTGTCTCTGTGTCTGTGTGAAGTATCTCTATTGTCTAGTGGCGTGTCTCTGTGTCTGTGTAGGCGTGTCTCTGTGTCTGTGTAGAGCGTGTCTCTGTGTCTGTGTAGAGGGGCGTGTCTCTGTGTCTGTGTAAAGGCGTGTCTCTGTGTCTGTGTAGGCGTGTCTCTGTGTGTGTCTGTGTAAGGCGTGTCTCTGTGTCGGCGTGTCTCTGTGTCTGTGTAGGCGTGTCTCTGTGTCTGTGTAGGCGTGTCTCTGTGTCTGTGTAGCCAGGCTCCCAGACTAACACAGCGTAGCCAGCTCCCAGACTAACACAGCGTAGCCAGCTCCCAGGCCTGACGCAGCGTAGCCGGCTCCCAGACTGGCACAGCGTAGCCAGCTCCCAGACTGTACGCGTAGCCAGCTCCAGACCTGACACAGCGTAGCCAGCTCCCAGACTAACACAGCGTAGCCAGCTCCCAGACTAACACAGTGTAGCCAGCTCCCAGACACTATTTTGTAGCCAGCTCCCAGAACGAGGCCCCAGCACCTATTCTCCCAGCGATGACAACCAGATGTTGAGGTCCCACATCAAACTGCCAATACACACACTTTAACACAAACAACATTAGTAGTAGGACAATATACCAATGTTTCCACATCCACAGACAGAGAGAGACAGAGAGAGACAGAGAGAGACAGAGAGACACAGAGACACAGAGACACAGAGACACAGAGACACAGAGAGACAGAGAGACAGAGAGAGAGAGAGAGAGAGAGAGAGAGAAGAGGAGAGAGAGAGAGAGAGAGAAAGAGAGAGAAAGAGGGAGAGAGAGAGAGAGAGAGAGAGAGAGAGAGAGAGAGAGAGAGAGAGGAGAGAGAGAGAGAGAGAGGAGAGAGAGAGAGAGAGGAGCTAACTATTGGACATGTGTGGAGTAAAACAACCCACCAGAGAGAGGGCTGAACCTCGACAGAAGAAACCCTCTGAGGCAGAGCGTTCAGGGGAGATAGTCTTTATTTTCTCCCTCTTTCAAAAAGTAGAGTTTCTGTTAGAAACATCATGAAGCAGGGAGGGATCTAAACTGTTCACATACAAAATACAGCAGAAAATATGAATTGTTTTATTAGTTTCCTCTCCTCCCCTTCTGGTCGGGCCTTCTCCCCCTCCCCTTCTGGTGGGGCCTTCTCCCCCTCCCCTGGTCGGGGCCTGATCCCTTCTCTGGTCGGGCCTTCTCCCTCCTTCTGGTGGGGTTTTCCCCTCTCCTTCTAGTCGGGAGGCCGTCTCCCTCCTTCCCTAGGCCTTCTCCCCCTCCCGGTCGAGTCTTTCTCTCTTCCCTTCTAGGCGGAGGCCTTCTCCCTCTCCTTTCTGGTCTGGAGGCCTTCTCCCCCTCTCCTAGCAGGTCTCCCCCTCCCCTTTCTGGTGGTCCCCTCCCCTTCTAGTCGGAGGCCTTCTCCCCCTCCGCTCTAGTCGGAGGCCTTCTCCCCCTCTCTAGTCGGAGGCCTTCTCCCCCTCTCCTTCTAGTCGGAGGCCTTCTCCCCCTCTCCTTCTAGTCGGAGGCCGTCGGAGGCCTCTCCCCTCCCCTTCTAGTCGGAGGCCTTCTCCCCCTCCTTCTAGTCGGAGGCCTTCTCCCCCGGAGGCCTCTCCTTCTTCTAGTCGGAGGCCTTCTCCCCCTCCTTCTAGTCGGAGGCCTTCTCCCCCTCTCCCCTCTCCTTCTAGTCGGGAGGCCTTCTCCCCTCTCCTTCTAGTCGGAGGCCTTCTCCCCCTCCCCTTCTAGTCGGAGGCCTTCTCCCCTCTCCTTCTAGTCGGAGGCCTTCTCCCCTCTCCTTCTAGTCGGAGGCCTTCTCCCCCCTCTCCTTCTAGTCGGAGGCCTTCTCCCCTCTCCTTCTAGTCGGAGGCCTTCTCCCCCTCCTTCTAGTCTTCTCCCCTCTCCTTCTAGTCGGAGGCCTTCTCCCCCTCTCCTTCTAGTCGGAGGCCTTCTCCCCCTCTCCTTCTAGTCGGAGGCCTTCTCCCCCTCCTTCTAGTCGGAGGCCTTCTCCCCTCTCCCCGGAGGCCTTCTCCCCTCTCTTCTAGTCGGAACCTTCTCCCCCTCTCCTTCTAGTCCCCCCCCTCCTTCTAGTCGGAGGCCTTCTCCCCCTCTCCTTCTAGTCGGAGACCTTCTCCCCTCTCCTTCTAGTGGAGGCCTTCTCCCCCTCTCCTTCTAGTCAGGCCTTCTCCCCCTTCTCCTTCTGGTCGGAGGCCTTCTCCCCCTCTCCTTCCCCTCTCCTTCTAGTCGGAGACCTTCTCCCCCTCTCCTTCTAGTCGGAGGCAGCAATGACTTGCAGCTCCTAAATAAAGAATCACAACATTCAGAGGAAGAACCCACAGGGAACTGGAAGAGCCTCCCTCATGTTAACCATCAACATCACAACTGGCCTCCCTCACATTAACTATCAACATCACAACTACAGCTCCCTCACATTAACCATCAACATCACAACTGGCTCCTCCTCTATATTAACCATCAACATTTCACCAGTCCCTCAACCATCAACATCACAATTATGCCTCCCTCATCGACAACATCCTGACTTCATACCTCCCTCATATCAACATTACAATTACAGACCTCCCTCCATTAACATCCCATGACTACAGCTATCCTCACATCAGCATCCATGACTATAGCTTCTCTCCCTACCATCCAGCATCAGCTACTGACCTCCCTCACATCAACATCACAGCTACAGCCTCCCTCACATCAACATCCTGCTACAGCCTCCCTCATTAACATCCACCAGCTACAGATCAACATCACAACTACAGCCTCCCCATTAACATCACAACTGCAGCCTCCCTTATATTAACCATCAACATCACAACTACAGCCTCCTCATCCATCAACATCATTAACTACAGCCTCATATTACCCATCAACATCACAACTACAGCCTCCTCACATTAACCATCAACATCACAACTACAGCCTCCTCACATCAACATCACAACTACAGCCTCCCTCACATCAACATCACAACTACAGCCTCCCTCACATCAACATCACAACTACAGCCTCCCTCACATTAACCATCAACATCACAACTACAGCCTCCCTCACATTAACCATCAACATCACAACTACAGCCTCCCTCACATTAACCATCAACATCAAAACTACAGCCTCCCTCACATCAACATCACAACTACAGCCTCCCTCACATTAACCATCAACATAACAACTACAGCCTCCCTCACATTAACCATCAACATCACAACTACAGCCTCCCTCATATTAACCATCAACATCACAACTACAGCCTCCCTCATATTAACCATCAACATCACAACTACAGCCTCCCTCACATCAACATCACAACTACAGCCTCCCTCACATTAACCATCAACATCACAACTACAGCCTCCCTCACATCAACATCACAACTACAGCCTCCTCACATCAACATCACAACTACAGCCTCCTCACATTAACCATCAACATCACAACTACAGCCTCCTCACATCAACATCACAACTACAGCCTCCTCACATCAACATCACAACTACAGCCTCCTCACATTAACCATCAACATCACAACTACAGCCTCCCTCACATTAACCATCAACATCACAACTACAGCCTCCCTCACATTAACCATCAACATCAAAACTACAGCCTCCCTCACATCAACATCACAACTACAGCCTCCCTCACATTAACCATCAACATCACAACTACAGCCTCCCTCACATTAACCATCAACATCACAACTACAGCCTCCCTCATATTAACCATCAACATCACAACTACAGCCTCCCTCATATTAACCATCAACATCACAACTACAGCCTCCCTCACATCAACATCACAACTACAGCCTCCCTCACATTAACCATCAACATCACAACTACAGCCTCCCTCACATCAACATCACAACTACAGCCTCCCTCACATTAACCATCAACATCACAACTACAGCCTCCCTCATATTAACCATCAACATCACAACTACAGCCTCCCACATCAACATCACAACTACAGCCTCCCTCACATCAACATCACAACTACAGCCTCCCTCACATTAACCATCAACATCACAACTACAGCCTCCCTCACATCAACATCACAACTACAGCCTCCCTCACATCAACATCACAACTACAGCCTCCCTCACATTAACCATCAACATCACATCTTGGCCTCCTCACGTGTGTCACAACTGGCCTCCCTCATGTTGACCATCCGGCAATCCCCACAACTACTACAGCCTCCTCATATTAACCATCAACATCACAACTACAGCCTCCCTCATGTGCCATCAACAATCACCCCTCATATTACCATCAACATCCACCTCCACTATGACCATCCTCTGTCCATTGCTCCTCGTTGACCGTCGACGTCGCCCGGTATCGCCGTTGACAATCGACGTCATGACTACGGTATCCCTCGCGTCATCGACGTCATGACTACATTTTCACCGTCGGCGTCATGACTGGCTCCGGTATCTCGTTGACCGTCGGCATCCGCCTCACGTTGACCGTCGTCACTGACTGTTGCTCACATCCACTCAGCCTCCCTCATTAACCATCAACATCACAACTCAGCCTCCTCACATTAACCATCAACATCACCCTCCATATTGACATCCCAGCATCACAGCTACAGCTGCCCACTCACATCCACTCAGCCTCCCTCACATTAACCAAATCAACATCCTGGCTCAGCCTCCCTCACATTAACCATCAACATCCACAACTGCAGTCCCTCACATCAACATCACTCGGCCTCCCTCACATTGACCATCAACATCACTGACTCCGGCCTCCTCACATCAACATCACAACTACATCCCTCATCAACTCAATATCCTCATTGACCATCAACATCCTGACTATGTTACTCCCTCACATCCACTCCAGCCATCCTCCAGTGTCCCTCAAACATCACTGACTCAGCCTCCCTCATTAAACCATCAACATCTGCTACTGGCCTCCCTCACATCTGACTCAGCCTCCTCACATTACAAATCGACGTCACCCAGCCTCCTCACGTCCATCCAATCATCGTTGACCGTTGACGTCATATTAACCATCAATATCCAATCACGTCCCTCACTGTCAAGCATCACCCCTCGTGTTGACCGTCGGCGTCCTGACTACGGTATCCTCCCGTCAAATCGGGTCCGCCTCGTTATCCTCCATCGACGTCATGACTCCGGTATCCTCACGTTGACCGTCGAAGCATCACGCCCCTCGTAATTGACCGTCGGCATCCTGTTCACCGAATCATCACGTTGACTCGACGTCACTGCGGTATCCTCGTTTGACCGTCGACGTCTGACTCGATATCCTCGTTGACGTCAACTACGTCGCCCTCATCTGACATCCATCCATGACTATCCTCGTTGAAGCCGTCAAGCATCCTCACGTGTCCTCATCAAGCATCCTGACTACGGCCTCCCTCACATTGACATCCACCTCTGTGCCTCCTCATATTAACCATCAACATCACAACTCCAGCCTCCCTCATTAACCATCAACATCACAACTACAGCCTCCCTCACATTAACCATCAACATCACAACTACAGCCTCCCTCATATTAACCATCAACATCACAACTACAGCCTCCTCACATTAACCATCAACATAACAACTACAGCCTCCCTCACATTAACCATCAACATCACAACTACAGCCTCCCTCATATTAACCATCAACATCACAACTACAGCCTCCCTCATATTAACCATCAACATCACAACTACAGCCTCCCTCACATCAACATCACAACTACAGCCTCCCTCACATTAACCATCAACATCACAACTACAGCCTCCCTCACATCAACATCACAACTACAGCCTCCCTCACATCAACATCACAACTACAGCCTCCCTCACATTAACCATCAACATCACAACTACAGCCTCCCTCACATCAACATCACAACTACAGCCTCCCTCACATCAACATCACAACTACAGCCTCCCTCACATTGCCCATCAACATCTGACTGCGGCCTCCTCCGTCACTGTTGACCATCAACGTTGACTGAATCGACTCCCTCACATTAAACCGTTGACAAATCGAGCTACGCCTCCTGATGACAAATCAGCGTCACATTACCGGTATCCTCTAAATCCCCATATGACCTCCCTCACGTTGGCGAAATCGGCGTCACCAGGCTCCGGTCCTCGTTGACAATCGACGTCTGGCTCCGGCCTCCTCGCGTTGACGAAATCGGCGTCCGCCAGGCTCCGGTACTCCTCGTTGACCGTCGGCGTCTGCCTCGTAATTGACCGTCGACGTCACTGACTGCGGTATCCTCGTCACTGCATTTTTGCTCCTCGTTGACAAATCGACGTCACCAAGCTCCATTTATCCTCCGCATTGACCATCGAAGCGTCGCCTCATGCGATGACCGTCCGACGTCCTGACTACAGTATCCTCATCCGCTGCTGATATCTTATCACGTTGACCATCAACATCACAACTACAGCCTCCCTCACTATCAACATCACAACTACAGCCTCCTCACATCAACATCACAACTACAGCCTCCTCACATTAACCATCAACATCACAACTACAGCCTCCCTCACATTAACCATCAACATCACAACTACAGCCTCCTCACATTAACCATCAACATCACAACTACAGCCTCCCTCACATCAACATCACAACTACAGCCTCCCTCACATTAACCATCAACATCACAACTACAGCCTCCCTCACATTAACCATCAACATCACAACTACAGCCTCCCTCATATTAACCATCAACATCACAACTACAGCCTCCCTCATATTAACCATCAACATCACAACTACAGCCTCCCTCACATCAACATCACAACTACAGCCTCCCTCACATTAACCATCAACATCACAACTACAGCCTCCCTCACATCAACATCACAACTACAGCCTCCCTCACATTACCCATCAACATCACAACTACAGCCTCCCTCACATCCACTACAGCCTCCCTCACATTAACCATCAACATCACAACTCCAGCCTCCCTCACATTAACCATCAACATCACAACTCCAGCCTCCCTCACATTAACCATCAACATCACAACTCCAGCCTCCCTCACATTAACCATCAACATCACAACTACAGCCTCCCTCACATTAACCATCAACATCACAACTACAGCCTCCCTCACATTAACCATCAACATCACAACCACAGCCTCCCTCACATTAACCATCAACATCACAACTACAGCCTCCCATATTAACCATCAACATCACAACTACAGCCTCCTCACATCAACATCACAACTACAGCCTCCCTCACATTAACCATCAACATCACAACTCCAGCCTCCTCACATCAACATCATCAACTACTCACTCCTCACATTAACCATCAACATCACAACTACAGCCTCCCCTCACATCCACTACAGCCTCCCTCACATTAACCATCAACATCACAACTCCAGCCTCCCTCACATTAACCATCAACATCACAACTCCAGCCTCCTCACATTAACCATCAACATCACAACTCCAGCCTCCCTCACATTAACCATCAACATCACAACTCCAGCCTCCCTCACATTAACCATCAACATCACAACTCCAGCCTCCCTCACATTAACCATCAACATCACAACTCCAGCCTCCCTCACATTAACCATCAACATCACAACTACAGCCTCCCTCACATCCACTACAGCCTCCCTCACATTAACCATCAACATCACAACTCCAGCCTCCCTCACATCCACTACAGCCTCCCTCACATTAACCATCAACATCACAACTCCAGCCTCCCTCACATTAACCATCAACATCACAACTCCAGCCTCCCTCACATTAACCATCAACATCACAACTACAGCCTCCCTCACATCCACTACAGCCTCCCTCACATTAACCATCAACATCACAACTACAGCCTCCCTCACATCCACTACAGCCTCCCTCATATTAACCATCAACATCACAACTCCAGCCTCCCTCACATTAACCATCAACATCACAACCCAGCCTCCCTCACATTAACCATCAACATCACAACTCCAGCCTCCCTCATATTAACCATCAACATCACAACTCCAGCCTCCCTCATATTAACCATCAACATCACAACTCCAGCCTCCCACATTAACCATCAACATCACAACTCCAGCCTCCCTCACATTAACCATCAACATCACAACTACAGCCTCCCTCATATTAACCATCAACATCACAACTACAGCCTCCCTCATATTAACCATCAACATCACAACTACAGCCTCCTCATATTACCCATCAACATCACAACTACAGCCTCCCTCACATCCACTACAGCCTCCTCACATTAACCATCAACATCACAACTACAGCCTCCCTCACATTAACCATCAACATCACCCCTCATATTAACCATCAACATCACAACTCCAGCCTCCCTCACATCCACTACAGCCTCCCTCACATTAACCATCAACATCACAACTACAGCCTCCCTCACATTAACCATCAACATCACCCCTCATATTAACCATCAACATCACAACTCCAGCCTCCCTCACATCCACTACAGCCTCCCTCACATTAACCATCAACATCACAACTCCAGCCTCCCTCACATTAACCATCAACATCACCCCTCATATTAACCATCAACATCACAACTCCAGCCTCCCTCACATCCACTACAGCCTCCCTCACATTAACCATCAACATCACCCCTCATATTAACCATCAACATCACAACTCCAGCCTCCCTCACATCCACTACAGCCTCCCTCACATTAACCATCAACATCACAACTACAGCCTCCTCACATTAACCATCAACATCACCTCATATTAACCATCAACATCACAACTCCAGCCTCCCTCACATCCACTACAGCCTCCTCACATTAACCATCAACATCACCCTCACATTAACCATCAACATCACAACTCGTGGACACATCACATATGGATGGATTGTGGATTCACACAGAGTCTTGGCTGGTGTTGAAGTTTGGGGAG
>NW_026282203.1:0-5000 GCF_023373465.1 Oncorhynchus keta | reverse complement strand
CCAGTAGGGAGTCAATGATACCTTGGTTATATACACAGGGTACCAGTACTGAGTCAATGATAACTTGGTTATATACACGGGGTACCAGTACTGAGTCAATGATAACTTGGTTTTATACACGGGGTACCAGTAGGGAGTCAATGATAACTTGGTTATATACACGGGTTACAAGTAGGGAGTCAATGATAACTTGGTTATATACACGGGGTACCAGTAGGGAGTCAATGATAACTTGGTTATATACACGGGGTACCAGTAGGGAGTCAATGATAACTTGGTTATATACACGGGGTACCAGTAGGGAGTCAATGATAACTTGGTTATATACTCGGGGTACCAGTACTGAGTCGATGATAACTTGGTTATATACACGGGGTACCAGTACTGAGTCAATGATAACTTGGTTTTATACACGGGGTACCAGTAGAGTCAATGATAAACTTGGTTATATACACGGGGTACCAGTAGGGAGTCAATGATAACTTGGTTATATACACGGGGTACCAGTAGGGAGTCAATGATAACTTGGTTATATACTCGGGGTACCAGTACTGAGTCGATGATAACTTGGTTATATACACGGGGTACCAGTACTGAGTCAATGACAACTTGGTTATATACACGGGGTACCAGTACTGAGTCAATGATAACTTGGTTATATACACGGGGTACCAGTAGGGAGTCAATGTGCAGGAGTACAAGGTAATTGAGGTAGATATGTACATATAGGTAGAGAAAGTGACTAGACAACAGGATAGATAATAAACTGTAACAGCAGTGTATGTGAGTCAAGAGGTTTGTGCAAAAAGGGTCAATGCAGATAGTCCAGGTAGCAATTGGTTAACTGTTTAGCAGTCTGTTTAGCAGTCTGTTTAGCAGTCTGTTTAGCAGTCTGTTTAGCAGTCTGTTTAGCAGTCTGTTTAGCAGTCTGTTTAGCAGTCTTATGGCTTAAGGGTAAATGCTGTTCAGGGTCCTGTTTGTTCCAGACTTGGTGCTCCGGTACCGCTTGCTGTGCGGTAGCAGAGAGAACAGTCTATGACTTGGATGGCTGGAGTCTTTGGCTATTTTTATAGAGGTCTTGGATAGCAGGGAGCTCGGTCACAGTGATGTACTGGGCTGTTCTCACTACCCTCTAGTGCCTTGTGGTCGGATGCAGAGCAGTTTCCATACTAAGAGGTGATGCAGCCAGTCAAGATGCTCTCAGTGGTGCAGCTGTCGATCTGAGGATCTGAGGACCCATGCAGAATCTTTTCAGCCTCCTGAACGGGGAGGCACTGTTTCCTCGACTGTGTTGGTGTGTGTGGAACATGTTAATTCCTTAGCGATGTGGACACGAGGAGCTCTCTACCTGCTCCACCACAGCCCTGTGTATGTGAATGGAGGCGTGCTCACCCCTCCGTTTCCTGTAGTCCCCGATCAGCTCCTTTGTCCTGCTGATGTTGAGGGACACGTTGTTGTCCTGGCACCACACTGCCAGGTCAATGACCTCCTCCCTGTAGGTCGTCTCATCGTCGTCGGTGGTCAGGCCTACCGCCGTCGTGGCGTCGGCAGACTTAATGATGGCGTTGGAGTCGCGCGCGGCCTTGTAGTTGTCCGTGTGTAAATCCTCTGTGTGCTGCTGACCCAGGAGGGAGCTTTAGAGACTCAATACCCTGCTATTATCCTGTTAGTTGTTACACTGCTGGTGAAGACAAATCTACTGTCATTCTCAGGGTGTGAGTGTGGGCGCGTCTCACAGCCAAGTCATCTGTGGTAAATGAATGCCAAGAAAATAAGTCTAAAATCCTTATTAGTGACACTGTCTCCTTTTTCATTTAATTATCCTCAATTAATCACGCCTTTTTAGAATGATCCACTACAGTGGAATTCATTGATGAGTACGAAAATGATTATTTTAATGTTTTGTGCCACAGCAGTGCCCTGGCAGTTTTCTGCCAGTTTTCTCTCTCTCTGTGTGTGTGGTGTGTGTTTTTTTCTCTCTCTCTGTGTGTGTGTGTGTGTGTGTTCTCTCTCTGTGTGTGTGTGTGTTTTTGTGTGTGTGTGTGTTTTCTCTCTCTCTCTGTGTGTGTGTGCCAAGTACATGTATGCACACACACGCACACACGCTTGAGTTTGCCTGAATTAGCCTCCCTTCCCTCTTGCATCAAGCTGCACATTTGCCATAATTACTACTTTACATGACCTTAATTTGGAGACGGAGGACTGTAGTAATGACGTGTGGCGGGGCTCTCTGCCTCTCTGCCTTCGTTAGAGGAGGATGTGGTTAAGATGCTCAAGCAAAATAATTGGTCCGAGGCGTCGTATGATCCCCCCACCCCCCACACTAATTCTCCTGTAATAGAGGACCAATAGCATCATCTCTAGTCATCCACCTCCTGTGTTCCTCTCATCTACTCACGGTCTCTGAATGTATCTGACTCCATTTTGTTGTATAAAAGGTGACCTTTTGATTGTGGAAGCGTATTAAGCCTGACTGTAGGACTTGGTGCTCATACTCTATGGAAAATATTGAAATTTAATGAACTATCCTTTTACAAAACATTTCATGAAACACCTCATATTTCCTTAGACAAATGTGCAATTTACTTTTATCATTCACAAATATGCATTGCAACTGATCCCACTGATTGTACAAAGGCACAAAACTTTAATTGGTACTGAAAAATATAGTAATGCACTTTAAGATTAAATGAGACTTTTAAAGAAAGGAATTTTTAAACCACTTACACATACGCATATAAAATCTAAATGTAATCCTGCGTACACCTTACAAACTAAGGAGAGTGATTTTAAATGTGTAATGAAGAAAGTGTTCGCCTGTCCTGTAAATCTGTAAACTTCATACATGAAACATACATACACATACAATACATACTGAAAATTTATGGAGTTGTATGAACAGTAGAATTCCATCACACAACTTTTGTTTTGAAGCTGCTGACTAACATTAAAGTGCACATTTTTTAAATCACCACAGTAAGGATTCATCTTCACAGAGCTGTATTCTTTCAATGCAAACAGTATCTAAGGCAGCATTTTAAAGGTGTTAGTCTAGTCTGGACTTGTATTTGTACCTGAAACTTGGCATCTTTTGGCCTGTACAAGTGCATCAACACCAGGTGTCATGTCCTGACTAGCTGTCACTTTCAGAATGTCATTTAAGTGCTTGTTTGTGAGCCTTGAACACATTTTTGTTTTATTGATATTCATCACTGAGAAAATTTGTTCACAAAGGTAGGTTGTCCCAAACATGCACAAAATTTTAGCAGCCAGGGCTGTTAATTTGGGGTACCCTGGTAGTAGATACTGATAAAATCTTTCCAGACCTACAGAGGCAAATTTGCCCTTCAAATCTGCATCACACTGCAAATCAATTATCTCTAGCTGAATTTCGACCGGCAGATCAGAAGCTTTAACTGTGAAAGTGAGCGAAAAACTGAAAATTCTGTCTCAAGTTCACCAAATACCTGAAAACGTTTCTCAAACTCCCGCAGTAGTCCTGCAATTTTGTCTTTGTACCGTTTCATGTCCGCATCAGGTCTGGTCACACACACATCTCTCAGACAGGGGAAATGAGCAGGGTTGCCATTTGCCAGTTGCATCTCCCACAAAGTCAGCTTCAACTTAAATGCATGTATGTTGTCAGAAAACTGTGTGACAACTTTTTGCGGCCTTGCAACATTTTGTTCAGATTGTTCAACTGTTCAGTAATATCAACCAAGAATGCAAGGTCCCGTAGCCATTCCTGAGATTGTAATTCCAACACCGGTTTTCCTTTTTTCTCCATGAACTGTCCGATTTCCTCTCGTAGATCAAAGAAATGCCTCAGCACAGCGCCTCGGCTTAACCATCTCACTTCAGTGTGGTATGGCAGGCTGTGGGTAATGTTGCTGTCGCTGAGAAGTTTGTCAAACTGACGATGGTTCAGACCTCTGGACCGGATGAAATTTACAGTGCGAACAACCACCTCCATGACGTGGTCCATTTTCAGCGACTTGCAACACAATGCCTCCTGGTGCAAAATACAGTGAAATGTCCAGAAACGATCTCCTCCATTAAGGGCTTGTACTTTGTCTTTGAACTTTGTCGCGACACCTGCTTTCTTTCCGACCATGGATGGCGCGCCGTCTGTAGCCAGGCTGACAGCGCGGGACCAGTCCACTCCAACTCTGTCCAATGCAGCAAGGACAGAGCCGAAAATGTCCTCGGCTGTTGTGTTGTCCATCATCATCTCTGCTATAGTATTCCTCGTCAGGCTAATATTGGCAAAAGCTTGTCGCTTCTCGGGACATACAAGTTCAGCCGCCTTCATCATGCATCGTTTAACAAAGTCACCGTCGGAATACGGCTTCGATGCTAATGCTATTTCGCTAGCAATTAGGTAGCTGGCTTTTACCGCTGCTTCACTGACTTCTCGGCTCTGGATGAAAGTTGACTGCTGTTTCCTCAGACCCGCCAGCAATTCGTTAATCTTATCTCTTCTCAGTTGTCCTTGCAAGCCGTCATATTTTTCGCTGTGATGAGTCTCGTAGTGGCGTCGAATATTATATTCCTTCAATACCGAAACTTGTTGCAAACACACCAAGCACAAAGGTTTTCCGTGCATCTCTGTAAATAAATAGGACGTGGTCCATTTTTCTTTGAAAATTCTACACTCCTTATCTACTTTTCTCCGTTTGGATAACGACATTTTGGCTAATGAGGGTGTAGTGGAGAGGTAGAGACATTAACAAGAGTATTAACAACGTCGTAACAAGCAGCAGATGGCGCATTGATACCGTCTGCTGTTTTCAGTCTGTCTCAGTGATGCGGCTTGTCTTCTACTCTGATGGAAAGAGTGCGCCCCTTAGCGGATAATCCATGAATTGCAGCGAATTAAAAATATTAATTCCATGTCTTTTATGCATTTTTTCCACTTTCAAATTATCCTGCGGGCCTGATCGAACCTCCTTGGGGGCCGGTTCCGGCCCGCGGGCCGTATGTTTGACACCCCTGCTCTA
>NW_026282202.1:0-27916 GCF_023373465.1 Oncorhynchus keta | reverse complement strand
ACATTTCTTCACACAGGGTCGTGGGGTTAGACAGGGATGCAGCTTAAGCCCCACCCTCTTCAACATATATATCAACGAATTGGCGCGGGCACTAGAAAAGACGTACCAGGCCTCACCCTACTAGAATCCGAAGTCAAATGTCTACTGTTTGCTGATGATCTGGTGCTTCTGTCACCAACCAAAGAGGGCCTACAGCAGCACCTAGATCTTATGCACAGATTCTGGGGAGTATACAGAATGTTATGACTACACAAGGGGAGTATACAGAATGTTAAGACCACACAAGGGGAGTATACAGAATGTTAAGACCACACAAGGGGAGTATACAGAATGTTAAGACCACACAAGGGGAGTATACAGAATGTTAAGACCACACAAGGGGAGTATACAGAATGTTAAGACCACACAAGGGGAGTATACAGAATGTTAAGACCACACAAGGGGAGTATACAGAATGTTAAGACTACACAAGGGGAGTATACAGAATGTTAAGACTACACAAGGGGAGTATACAGAATGTTAAGACCACACAAGGGGAGTATACAGAATGTTAAGACTACACAAGGGGAGTATACAGAATGTTAAGACTACACAAGGGGAGTATACAGAATGTTAAGACTACACAAGGGGAGTATACAGAATGTTAAGACCACACAAGGGGAGTATACAGAATGTTAAGACTACACAAGGGGAGTATACAGAATGTTAAGACCACACAAGGGGAGTATACAGAATGTTAAGACTACACAAGGGGAGTATACAGAATGTTAAGACTACACAAGGGGAGTATACAGAAAGTTAAGACTACACAAGGGAGTATACAGAATGTTAAGACCACACAAGGGGGAGTATACAGAATGTTAAGACCACACAAGGGAGTGTACAGAATGTTAAGACTACACAAGGGAGTATACAGAATGTTAAGACCACACAAGGGGAGTATACAGAATGTTAAGACTACACAAGGGGAGTATACAGAATGTTAAGACCACACAAGGGAGTGTACAGAATGTTAAGACTACACAAGGGGAGTATACAGAATGTTAAGACCACACAAGGGAGTATACAGAATGTTAAGACCACACAAGGGGAGTGTACAGAATGTTAAGACCACACAAGGGGAGTGTACAGAATGTTAAGACCACACAAGGGGGAGTATACTGAATGTTAAGACCACACAAGGGGAGTATACAGAATGTTAAGACCACACAAGGGGAGTATACAGAATGTTAAGACCACACAAGGGGAGTATACAGAATGTTAAGACTACACAAGGGGAGTATACAGAATGTTAAGACCACACAAGGGGAGTATACAGAATGTTAAGACTACACAAGGGGAGTATACAGAATGTTAAGACCACACAAGGGGAGTATACAGAATGTTAAGACCACACAAGGGGAGTATACAGAATGTTAAGACCACACAAGGGGAGTATACAGAATGTTAAGACCACACAAGGGGAGTATACAGAATGTTAAGACCACACAAGGGGAGTATACAGAATGTTAAGACTACACAAGGGGAGTATACAGAATGTTAAGACCACACAAGGGGAGTATACAGAATGTTAAGACCACACAAGGGGAGTATACAGAATGTTAAGACCACA
Organism: Oncorhynchus keta; assembly: GCF_023373465.1. Taxonomy (NCBI): domain Eukaryota; kingdom Metazoa; phylum Chordata; class Actinopteri; order Salmoniformes; family Salmonidae; genus Oncorhynchus; species Oncorhynchus keta. Next base: position 26,304 of record NW_026282202.1, on the reverse strand, counting down.
CAAGGGGAGTATACAGAATGTTAAGACTACACAAGGCGAGTATACAGAATGCTATGACCACACAAGGGGAGTATACAGAATGTTAAGACCACACAAGAGGAGTATACAGAATGTTAAGACCACACAAGGGGAGTATACAGAATGTTAAGACCACACAAGAGGAGTATACAGAATGTTAAGACCACACAAGGGTTAAAATCCTCATCATTCAGTTTCTTAACAGGCGCATGTTTATCAATAATTGGAGGAATCAGCATCTGGATTAATAACCTGAACCTGATTACAGACACTGGTTACAGTGAGAAGCTTCCTCTTGAGTGGGTTGATTAATAACCTGAACCTGATTACAGACACTGGTTACAGTGAGAAGCTTCCTCTTGAGTGGGTTGATTAATAACCTGAACCAGGTTACAGTGAGAAGCTTCCTCTTGAGTGGGTTGATTAATAACCTGAACCTGATTACAGACACTGGTTACAGTGAGAAGCTTCCTCTTGAGTGGGTTGATTAATAACCTGAACCTGATTACAGACACTGGTTACAGTGAGAAGCTTCCTCTTGAGTGGGTTGATTAATAACCTGAACCTGATTACAGACACTGGTTACAGTGAGAAGCTTCCTGTTGAGTGGGTTGATTAATAACCTGAACCTGATTACAGACACTGGTTACAGTGAGAAGCTTCCTCTTGAGTGGGTTGATTAATAACCTGAACCTGATTATAGACACTGGTTACAGTGAGAAGCTTCCTGTTGAGTGGGTTGATTAATAACCTGAACCAGGTTACAGTGAGAAGCTTCCTCTTGAGTGGGTTGATTAATAACCTGAACCAGATTACAGACACAGGTTACAGTGACAAGCTTCCTGTTGAGTGGGTTGATTAATAACCTGAACCAGATTACAGGCACTGGTTGCAGTGAGAAGCTTCCTGTTGAGTGGGTTGATTAATAACCTGAACCTGATTACAGACACTGGTTACAGTGAGAAGCTTCCTGCTGAGTGGGTTGATTAATAACCTGAACCTGATTACAGACACTGGTTACAGTGAGAAGCTTCCTGTTGAGTGGGTTGATTAATAACCTGAACCTGATTACAGACACTGGTTACAGTGAGAAGCTTCCTGTTGAGTGGGTTGATTAATAACCTGAACCTGATTACAGACACTGGTTACAGTGAGAAGCTTCCTGTTGAGTGGGTTGATTAATAACCTGAACCTGATTACAGACACTGGTTACAGTGAGAAGCTTCCTCTTGAGTGGTTTGATTAATAACCTGAACCTGATTACAGACACTGGTTACAGTGAGAAGCTTCCTGTTGAGCGGACAGCTTGATGAAAACCAGTCAATATTCAGGTCCCCGAGAAAGTAGACCTCTCTGTTTACATCACATACACTATCAAGCATTTCACACACATTATGTAGATACTGACTGTTAGCATTTGATGATCTATAGCAAAAGAAAAGTGAACCTGCAACCACAACACTTCAATAACACTTGATATAAGATCTCCTCTAAGTATTACAGGGAATATGGCTCTGAATATGTATACAGTATACAGCAACACCTCCCACATAAGATCTTCTCTAAGTATTACAGGGAATATGGCTCTGAATATGTATACAGTAATACAGCAACACCTCCCACATAAGATCTTCTCTAAGTATTACAGGGAATATGGCTCTGAATATGTATACAGTAATACAGCAACACCTCCCACATAAGATCTCCTCTAAGTATTACAGGGAACATGGCTCTGAATATGTATACAGTATACAGCAACACATCCCACATCAGATCTTCTCTAAGTATTACAGGGAATATGGCTCTGAATATGTATACAGTATACAGCAACACCTCCCACATCAGATCTCCTCTAAGTATTACAGGGAATATGGCTCTGAATATGTATACAGTATACAGCAACACCTCCCACATAAGATCTCCTCTAAGTATTACAGGGAATATGGCTCTGAATATGTATACAGTATACAGCAACACATCCCACATCAGATCTCCTCTAAGTATTACAGGGAATATGGCTCTGAATATGTATACAGTATACAGCAACACCTCCCACATCAGATCTCCTCTAAGTATTACAGGGAATATGGCTCTGAATATGTATACAGTATACAGCAACACCTCCCACATCAGATCTCCTCTAAGTATTACAGGGAATATGGCTCTGAATATGTATACAGTATACAGCAACACATCCCACATCAGATCTCCTCTAAGTATTACAGGGAATATGGCTCTGAATATGTATACAGTATACAGCAACACCTCCCACATAAGATCTCCTCTAAGTATTACAGGGAATATGGCTCTGAATATGTATACAGTATACAGCAACACCTCCCACATAAGATCTCCTCTAAGTATTACAGGGAATATGGCTCTGAATATGTATACAGTAACACCACCTCCCACATAAGCATTCTTATGTATTTTCCTATAGATGTTTTATCCTTGTATTGCTACTGCCTCCCAGAACCCAGACGACGCTGGGCCAATATGTGCACCTCCCAATGGGTCTCCCTGTCACGGCCGCCTCCCACAGAGCCTGGGCTGCCTATAGAGCCCAGGATATCTAGTGGCACGGCTAGCAACGGTGATGCAGTGCCTTTCACCACCGCGCCAGAGCCTGGGGAGGCCCTGATTCTAGTGGCACGGCTAGCAACGGTGATGCAGTGCCTTAGACCACCGCGCCACTCGGGAGGCCCTGATTCTAGTGGCACGGCTAGCAACGGTGATGCAGTGCCTTAGACCACCGCGCCACTCGGGAGGCCCTGATTCTAGTGGCACGGCTAGCAACGGTGATGCAGTGCCTTAGACCACCGTGCCACTCGGGAGGCCCTGATTCTAGTGGCACGGCTAGCAACGGTGATGCAGTGCCTTAGACCACCACACCACTCGGGAGGCCCTGATTCTAGTGGCACGGCTAGCAACGGTGATGCAGTGCCTTAGACCACCACGCCACTCGGGAGGCCCTGATTCTAGTGGCACGGCTAGCAACGGTGATGCAGTGCCTTAGACCACCGCGCCACTCGGGAGGCCCTGATTCTAGTGGCACGGCTAGCAACGGTGATGCAGTGCCTTAGACCACCGCGCCCCTCGGGAGGCCCTGATTCTAGTGGCACGGCTAGCAACGGTGATGCAGTGCCTTAGACCACCGTGCCACTCGGGAGGCCCTGATTCTAGTGGCACGGCTAGCAACGGTGATGCAGTGCCTTAGACCACCGTGCCACTCGGGAGGCCCTGATTCTAGTGGCACGGCTAGCAACGGTGATGCAGTGCCTTAGACCACCACACCACTCGGGAGGCCCTGATTCTAGTGGCACGGCTAGCAACGGTGATGCAGTGCCTTAGACCACCGCGCCACTCGGGAGGCCCTGATTCTAGTGGCACGGCTAGCAACGGTGATGCAGTGCCTTAGACCACCACGCCACTCGGGAGGCCCTGATTCTAGCAAGTTATTGACCTTTATTACCTTCTGTCTAAGATACATATATTAATATGGGCTATTTTCAGCCCTTTTCCTGGGTAGCTCATTAGAGAGACACATCATATTGAAAAGAGCAAACCAACAACCAGCAAGAGAAAGAAACTATACAATAACTTGTTATAGACAGGAATGCCTATGGGGGAGGAGTTGCTGTATATATTCAGAGCTATATACAGTACCAGTCAAAAGATGACTGGCCACCCCTCATAGCCTGGTTCCTCTCTATCTGGCACAGCCAGAAGAGGACTGGCCACCCCTCATAGCCTGGTTCCTCTCTATCTGGCACAGCCAGAAGAGGACTGGCCACCCCTCATAGCCTGGTTCCTCTCTATCTGGCACAGCCAGAAGAGGACTGGTCACCCCTCATAGCCTGGTTCCTCTCTACCTGGCACAGCCAGAAGAGGACTGGTCACCCCTGATAGCCTGGTTCCTCTCTATCTGGCACAGCCAGAAGAGGACTGGCCACCCCTCATAGCTTGTTTCCTCTCTACCTGGCACAGCCAGAAGAGGACTGGTCACCCCTCATAGCCTGGTTCCTCTACACCTGGCACAGCCAGAAGAGGACTGGCCACCCCTCATAGCCTGGTTCCTCTCTACCTGGCACAGCCAGAAGAGGACTGGTCACCCCTCATAGCCTGGTTCCTCTACACCCGGCACAGCCAGAAGAGGACTGGCCACCCCTCATAGCCTGGTTCCTCTACACCCGGAACAGCCAGAAGAGGACTGGCCACACCTCATAGCCTGGTTCCTCTACACCCGGCACAGCCAGAAGAGGACTGGCCACCCCTCATAGCCTGGTTCCTCTACACCCGGCTCAGTCAGAAGAGGACTGGCTACCCCTCATAGCCTGGTTCCTCTCTACCCGGCACGGTCAAACGAGGACTGGCCACCCTCATAGCCTGGTTCCTCTCTAGGTTTCTGCCTGGGTTCCCAACCTTTCTAGGGAGTTGTTCCTAAACAACGTGCTTCTACATCTGAATTTTAGGCTGGGTTTCTGTACAGCAATTTGTGACATCGGCTGATGTAAATAGGGCTTTATAAATACATTTTATTGATTGATTGATTCTTCAAAGTAACCACCATTTGCCTTGATGACAGCTTTGAACACTCTTGGCATTCTCAGTGCGGTTTGGAGGGTCATGTTTCGGAGGACGCATTGACTCGACCTTCGCCTCTCCCGAGCCCGTTGGGGAGTTGCAGCGATGAAACAAGATCGTTATTATAACATTGTGAGAAAAAAATAATAATTCCAAAAGAACAATCTCAGCTCTCCCTTGTTTTGCGTTCAACAGGAAGTTGGTGTCATCATCTGACATGCAGGCTGTCTACACACCATCCCCTGTCACATTACGTCAACACCTGATAGGCACTTGGGGTGTCAAGAGGGAAAGGTGTTCCACTGGGGGACTATGGGTAACCTTTACATTCTAGAGTAAACACTGGGGGACTATGGGTAACCTTTACATTCTAGAGGAAACACTGGGGGACTATGGGTAACCTTTACATTCTAGAGGAAACACTGGGGGACTATGGGTAACCTTTACATAGAGGAAACACTGGGGGACTATGGGTAACCTTTACATTCTAGAGGAAACACTGGGGGACTATGGGTAACCTTTACATTCTAGAGGAAACACTGGGGGACTATGGGTAACCTTTACATTCTAGAGGAAACACTGGGGGACTATGGGTAACCTTTACATTCTAGAGGAAACACTGGGGGACTATGGGTAACCTTTACATAGAGGAAGCACTGGGGGACTATGGGTAACCTTTACATTCTAGAGTAAACACTGGGGGACTATGGGTAACCTTTACATTCTAGAGTAAACTCTGGGGGACTATGGGTAACCTTTACATTCTAGAGGAAACACTGGGGGACTATGGGTAACCTTTACATTCTAGAGGAAACACTGGGGGACTATGGGTAACCTTTACATTCTAGAGTAAACTCTGGGGGACTATGGGTAACCTTTACATTCTAGAGTAAACTCTGGGGACTATGGGTAACCTTTACATTCTAGAGGAAACACTGGGGGACTATGGGTAACCTTTACATTCTAGAGTAAACACTGGGGGACTATGGGTAACCTTTACATTCTAGAGTAAACTCTGGGGGACTATGGGTAACCTTTACATTCTAGAGGAAACACTGGGGGACTATGGGTAACCTTTACATTCTAGAGGAAACACTGGGGGACTATGGGTAACCTTTACATTCTAGAGGAAACACTGGGGGACTATGGGTAACCTTTACATTCTAGAGGAAACACTGGGGGACTATGGGTAACCTTTACATTCTAGAGGAAACACTGGGGGACTATGGGTAACCTTTACATTCTAGAGGAAACACTGGGGGACTATGGGTAACCTTTACATTCTAGAGTAAACACTGGGGACTATGGGTAACCTTTACATTCTAGAGGAAACACTGGGGGACTATGGGTAACCTTTACATTCTAGAGTAAACACTGGGGGACTATGGGTAACCTTTACATTCTAGAGTAAACACTGGGGGACTATGGGTAACCTTTACATTCTAGAGGAAACACTGGGGACTATGGGTAACCTTTACATTCTAGAGGAAACACTGGGGGACTATGGGTAACCTTTACATTCTAGAGTAAACACTGGGGGACTATTCTAGGGTAACCTTTACATTCTAGAGTAACTACCTTTACATTCTAGAGGGGGGACTATGGGTAACCTTTACATTCTAGAGGAAACACTGGGGGACTATGGGTAACCTTTACATTCTAGAGTAAACACTGGGGGACTATGGGTAACCTTTACATTCTAGAGTAAACACTGGGGGACTATGGGTAACCTTTACATTCTAGAGGAAACACTGGGGGACTATGGGTAACCTTTACATTCTAGAGTAAACACTGGGGGACTATGGGTAACCTTTACATTCTAGAGGAAACACTGGGGGACTATGGGTAACCTTTACATTCTAGAGTAAACACTGGGGGACTATGGGTAACCTTTACATTCTAGAGGAAACACTGGGGGACTATGGGTAACCTTTACATTCTAGAGTAAACACTGGGGGACTATGGGTAACCTTTACATTCTAGAGGTGGGGGACTATGGGTAACCTTTACATTCTAGAGTAAACACTGGGGGACTATGGGTAACCTTTACATTCTAGAGTAAACACTGGGGGACTATGGGTAACCTTTACATTCTAGAGGAAACACTGGGGGACTATGGGTAACCTTTACATTCTAGAGTAAACACTGGGGGACTATGGGTAACCTTTACATTCTAGAGGAAACACTGGGGGACTATGGGTAACCTTTACATTCTAGAGTAAACACTGGGGGACTATGGGTAACCTTTACATTCTAGAGGAAACACTGGGGGACTATGGGCAACCTTTACATTCTAGAACACTGGGGGACTATACATTCTAGAGTAAACACTGGGGGACTATGGGTAACCTTTACATTCTAGAGGAAACACTGGGGGACTATGGGTAACCTTTACATTCTAGAGGAAACACTGGGGGACTATGGGTAACCTTTACATTCTAGAGTAAACACTGGGGGACTATGGGTAACCTTTACATTCTAGAGGAAACACTGGGGGACTATGGGTAACCTTTACATTCTAGAGGAAACACTGGGGGACTATGGGTAACCTTTACATTCTAGAGTAAACACTGGGGGACTATGGGTAACCTTTACATTCTAGAGTAAACACTGGGGGACTATGGGTAACCTTTACATTCTAGAGGAAACACTGGGGGACTATGGGTAACCTTTACATTCTAGAGGAAACACTGGGGGACTATGGGTAACCTTTACATTCTAGAGGAAACACTGGGGGACTATGGGTAACCTTTACATTCTAGAGTAAACACTGGGGGACTATGGGTAACCTTTACATTCTAGAGGAAACACTGGGGGACTATGGGTAACCTTTACATTCTAGAGGAAACACTGGGGGACTATGGGTAACCTTTACATTCTAGAGTAAACACTGGGGGACTATGGGTAACCTTTACATTCTGGAGTAAACACTGGGGGACTATGGGTAACCTTTACATTCTAGAGGAAACACTGGGGGACTATGGGTAACCTTTACATTCTAGAGTAAACACTGGGGGACTATGGGTAACCTTTACATTCTAGAGGAAACACTGGGGGACTATGGGTAACCTTTACATTCTAGAGGAAACACTGGGGGACTATGGGTAACCTTTACATTCTAGAGTAAACACTGGGGGACTATGGGTAACCTTTACATTCTAGAGGAAACACTGGGGGACTATGGGTAACCTTTACATTCTAGAGGAAACACTGGGGGACTATGGGTAACCTTTACATTCTAGAGGAAACACTGGGGGACTATGGGTAACCTTTACATTCTAGAGGAAACACTGGGGGACTATGGGTAACCTTTACATTCTAGAGGAAACACTGGGGGACTATGGGTAACCTTTACATTCTAGAGGAAACACTGGGGGACTATGGGTAACCTTTACATTCTAGAGGAAACACTGGGGGACTATGGGTAACCTTTACATTCTAGAGGAAACACTGGGGGACTATGGGTAACCTTTACATTCTAGAGGAAACACTGGGGGACTATGGGTAACCTTTACATTCTAGAGGAAACACTGGGGGACTATGGGTAACCTTTACATTCTAGAGGAAACACTGGGGGACTATGGGTAACCTTTACATTCTAGAGGAAACACTGGGGGACTATGGGTAACCTTTACATTCTAGAGGAAACACTGGGGACTATGGGTAACCTTTACATTCTAGAGGAAACACTGGGGGACTATGGGTAACCTTTACATTCTAGAGTAAACACTGGGGGACTATGGGTAACCTTTACATTCTAGAGTAAACACTGGGGGACTATGGGTAACCTTTACATTCTAGAGTAAACACTGGGGGACTATGGGTAACCTTTACATTCTAGAGTAAACACTGGGGGACTATGGGTAACCTTTACATTCTAGAGTAAACACTGGGGGACTATGGGTAACCTTTACATTCTAGAGGAAACACTGGGGGACTATGGGTAACCTTTACATTCTAGAGGAAACACTGGGGACTATGGGTAACCTTTACATTCTAGAGTAAACACTGGGGACTATGGGTAACCTTTACATTCTAGAGGAAACACTGGGGGACTATGGGTAACCTTTACATTCTAGAGTAAACACTGGGGGACTATGGGTAACCTTTACATTCTAGAGGAAACACTGGGGGACTATGGGTAACCTTTACATTCTAGAGTAAACACTGGGGGACTATGGGTAACCTTTACATTCTAGAGGAAACACTGGGGGACTATGGGTAACCTTTACATTCTAGAGGAAACACTGGGGGACTATGGGTAACCTTTACATTCTAGAGGAAACACTGGGGGACTATGGGTAACCTTTACATTCTAGAGTAAACACTGGGGGACTATGGGTAACCTTTACATTCTAGAGTAAACACTGGGGGACTATGGGTAACCTTTACATTCTAGAGGAAACACTGGGGGACTATGGGTAACCTTTCCATTCTAGAGTAAACACTGGGGGACTATGGGTAACCTTTACATTCTAGAGGAAACACTGGGGGACTATGGGTAACCTTTACATTCTAGAGTAAACACTGGGGGACTATGGGTAACCTTTACATTCTAGAGGAAACACTGGGGGACTATGGGTAACCTTTACATTCTAGAGTAAACACTGGGGGACTATGGGTAACCTTTACATTCTAGAGTAAACACTGGGGGACTATGGGTAACCTTTACATTCTAGAGGAAACACTGGGGGACTATGGGTAACCTTTACATTCTAGAGTAAACACTGGGGGACTATGGGTAACCTTTACATTCTAGAGGAAACACTGGGGGACTATGGGTAACCTTTACATTCTAGAGGAAACACTGGGGGACTATGGGTAACCTTTACATTCTAGAGTAAACACTGGGGGACTATGGGTAACCTTTACATTCTAGAGTAAACACTGGGGGACTATGGGTAACCTTTACATTCTAGAGGAAACACTGGGGGACTATGGGTAACCTTTACATTCTAGAGTAAACACTGGGGGACTATGGGTAACCTTTACATTCTAGAGTAAACACTGGGGGACTATGGGTAACCTTTACATTCTAGAGGAAACACTGGGGGACTATGGGTAACCTTTACATTCTAGAGGAAACACTGGGGGACTATGGGTAACCTTTCCATTCTAGAGTAAACTCTGGGGGACTATGGGTAACCTTTACATTCTAGAGGAAACACTGGGGGACTATGGGTAACCTTTCCATTCTAGAGTAAACTCTGGGGGACTATGGGTAACCTTTACATTCTAGAGTAAACACTGGGGGACTATGGGTAACCTTTACATTCTAGAGGAAACACTGGGGGACTATGGGTAACCTTTACATAGAGGAAACACTGGGGGACTATGGGTAACCTTTACATAGAGTAAACACTGGGGGACTATGGGTAACCTTTACATTCTAGAGGAAACACTGGGGACTATGGGTAACCTTTACATTCTAGAGGAAACACTGGGGACTATGGGTAACCTTTACATTCTAGAGGAAACACTGGGGGACTATGGGTAACCTTTACATTCTAGAGGAAACACTGGGGACTATGGGTAACCTTTACATTCTAGAGGAAACACTGGGGGACTATGGGTAACCTTTACATTCTAGAGGAAACACTGGGGGACTATGGGTAACCTTTACATTCTAGAGGAAACACTGGGGGACTATGGGTAACCTTTACATTCTAGAGGAAACACTGGGGGACTATGGGTAACCTTTACATTCTAGAGGAAACACTGGGGGACTATGGGTAACCTTTACATTCTAGAGGAAACACTGGGGGACTATGGGTAACCTTTACATTCTTTACATTCTAGAGGAAACACTGGGGGACTATGGGTAACCTTTACATTCTAGAGGAAACACTGGGGGACTATGGGTAACCTTTACATTCTAGAGTAAACACTGGGGGACTATGGGTAACCTTTACATTCTAGAGGAAACACTGGGGGACTATGGGTAACCTTTACATTCTAGAGTAAACACTGGGGGACTATGGGTAACCTTTACATTCTAGAGTAAACACTGGGGGACTATGGGTAACCTTTACATTCTAGAGTAAACACTGGGGGACTATGGGTAACCTTTACATTCTAGAGTAAACACTGGGGGACTATGGGTAACCTTTACATTCTAGAGTAAACACTGGGGGACTATGGGTAACCTTTACATTCTAGAGGAAACACTGGGGGACTATGGGTAACCTTTACATTCTAGAGGAAACACTGGGGGACTATGGGTAACCTTTACATTCTAGAGTAAACACTGGGGGACTATGGGTAACCTTACATTCTAGAGGAAACACTGGGGGACTATGGGTAACCTTTACATTCTAGAGTAAACACTGGGGGACTATGGGTAACCTTTACATTCTAGAGGAAACACTGGGGGACTATCGGTAACCTTTACATTCTAGAGTAAACACTGGGGGACTATGGGTAACCTTTACATTCTAGAGGAAACACTGGGGGACTATGGGTAACCTTTACATTCTAGAGGAAACACTGGGGGACTATGGGTAACCTTTACATTCTAGAGGAAACACTGGGGGACTATGGGTAACCTTTACATTCTAGAGTAAACACTGGGGGACTATCGGTAACCTTTACATTCTAGAGTAAACACTGGGGGACTATGGGTAACCTTTACATTCTAGAGGAAACACTGGGGACTATCGGTAACCTTTACATTCTAGAGGAAACACTGGGGGACTATGGGTAACCTTTACATTCTAGAGGAAACACTGAGGGACTATGGGTAACCTTTACATTCTAGAGGAAACACTGGGGACTATGGGTAACCTTTCCATTCTAGAGTAAACTCTGGGGGACTATGGGTAACCTTTACATTCTAGAGGAAACTCTGGGGGACTATGGGTAACCTTTACATTCTAGAGTAAACACTGGGGGACTATGGGTAACCTTTACATTCTAGAGGAAACACTGGGGGACTATGGGTAACCTTTACATTCTAGAGTAAACTCTGGGGGACTATGGGTAACCTTTACATTCTAGAGTAAACTCTGGGGGACTATGGGTAACCTTTACATTCTAGAGGAAACACTGGGGGACTATGGGTAACCTTTACATTCTAGAGTAAAACACTGGGGGACTATGGGTAACCTTTACATTCTAGAGGAAACACTGGGGGACTATGGGTAACCTTTACATTCTAGAGGAAACACTGGGGGACTATGGGTAACCTTTACATTCTAGAGTAAACACTGGGGGACTATGGGTAACCTTTACATTCTAGAGTAAACACTGGGGGACTATGGGTAACCTTTACATTCTAGAGGAAACACTGGGGGGGTACTATGGGTAACCTTTACATTCTAGAGTAAACACTGGGGGACTATGGGTAACCTTTACATTCTAGAGTAAACACTGGGGGACTATGGGTAACCTTTACATTCTAGAGGAAACACTGGGGGACTATGGGTAACCTTTACATTCTAGAGGAAACACTGGGGGACTATGGGTAACCTTTTCCACTGAGGGACTATTCTAGAGTAAACTCTGGGGGACTATGGGTAACCTTTACATTCTAGAGGAAACACTGGGGGACTATGGGTAACCTTTACATTCTAGAGTAAACTCTGGGGGACTATGGGTAACCTTTACATTCTAGAGTAAACACTGGGGGACTATGGGTAACCTTTACATTCTAGAGGAAACACTGGGGGACTATGGGTAACCTTTACATTCTAGAGGAAACACTGGGGGACTATGGGTAACCTTTACATAGAGTAAACACTGGGGGACTATGGGTAACCTTTACATTCTAGAGGAAACACTGGGGGACTATGGGTAACCTTTACATTCTAGAGGAAACACTGGGGGACTATGGGTAACCTTTACATTCTAGAGGAAACACTGGGGGACTATGGGTAACCTTTACATTCTAGAGGAAACACTGGGGGACTATGGGTAACCTTTACATTCTAGAGGAAACACTGGGGGACTATGGGTAACCTTTACATTCTAGAGGAAACACTGGGGGACTATGGGTAACCTTTACATTCTAGAGGAAACACTGGGGGACTATGGGTAACCTTTACATTCTAGAGGAAACACTGGGGGACTATGGGTAACCTTTACATTCTAGAGGAAACACTGGGGGACTATGGGTAACCTTTACATTCTAGAGTAAACACTGGGGGACTATGGGTAACCTTTACATTCTAGAGGAAACACTGGGGGACTATGGGTAACCTTTACATTCTAGAGGAAACACTGGGGGACTATGGGTAACCTTTACATTCTAGAGTAAACACTGGGGGACTATGGGTAACCTTTACATTCTAGAGGAAACACTGGGGGACTATGGGTAACCTTTACATTCTAGAGGAAACACTGGGGGACTATGGGTAACCTTTACATTCTAGAGTAAACACTGGGGGACTATGGGTAACCTTTACATTCTAGAGGAAACACTGGGGGACTATGGGTAACCTTTACATTCTAGAGTAAACACTGGGGACTATGGGTAACCTTTACATTCTAGAGGAAACACTGGGGGACTATGGGTAACCTTTACATTCTAGAGTAAACACTGGGGGACTATGGGTAACCTTTACATTCTAGAGTAAACACTGGGGGACTATGGGTAACCTTTACATTCTAGAGGAAACACTGGGGGACTATGGGTAACCTTTACATTCTAGAGGAAACACTGGGGGACTATGGGTAACCTTTACATTCTAGAGTAAACACTGGGGGACTATGGGTAACCTTTACATTCTAGAGTAAACACTGGGGGACTATGGGTAACCTTTACATTCTAGAGGAAACACTGGGGGACTATGGGTAACCTTTACATTCTAGAGGAAACACTGGGGGACTATGGGTAACCTTTACATTCTAGAGGAAACACTGGGGACTATGGGTAACCTTTACATTCTAGAGGAAACACTGGGGGACTATGGGTAACCTTTACATTCTAGAGTAAACACTGGGGGACTATGGGTAACCTTTACATTCTAGAGGAAACTCTGGGGGACTATGGGTAACCTTTACATTCTAGAGTAAACACTGGGGGACTATGGGTAACCTTTACATTCTAGAGTAAACACTGGGGACTATGGGTAACCTTTACATTCTAGAGGAAACACTGGGGGACTATGGGTAACCTTTACATTCTAGAGGAAACACTGGGGGACTATGGGTAACCTTTACATTCTAGAGGAAACACTGGGGGACTATGGGTAACCTTTACATTCTAGAGGAAACACTGGGGACTATGGGTAACCTTTACATTCTAGAGGAAACACTGGGGGACTATGGGTAACCTTTCCATTCTAGAGTAAACTCTGGGGGACTATGGGTAACCTTTACATTCTAGAGGAAACACTGGGGGACTATGGGTAACCTTTACATTCTAGAGTAAACACTGGGGGACTATGGGTAACCTTTACATTCTAGAGGAAACACTGGGGGACTATGGGTAACCTTTACATTCTAGAGTAAACTCTGGGGGACTATGGGTAACCTTTACATTCTAGAGTAAACACTGGGGGACTATGGGTAACCTTTACATTCTAGAGGAAACACTGAGGGACTATGGGTAACCTTTACATTCTAGAGTAAACACTGGGGGACTATGGGTAACCTTTACATTCTAGAGGAAACACTGGGGGACTATGGGTAACCTTTACATTCTAGAGGAAACACTGGGGGACTATGGGTAACCTTTACATTCTAGAGTAAACACTGGGGGACTATGGGTAACCTTTACATTCTAGAGTAAACACTGGGGGACTATGGGTAACCTTTACATTCTAGAGGAAACACTGGGGGACTATGGGTAACCTTTACATTCTAGAGTAAACACTGGGGGACTATGGGTAACCTTTACATTCTAGAGTAAACACTGGGGGACTATGGGTAACCTTTACATTCTAGAGGAAACACTGGGGGACTATGGGTAACCTTTACATTCTAGAGGAAACACTGGGGGACTATGGGTAACCTTTCCATTCTAGAGTAAACTCTGGGGGACTATGGGTAACCTTTACATTCTAGAGGAAACACTGGGGGACTATGGGTAACCTTTCCATTCTAGAGTAAACTCTGGGGGACTATGGGTAACCTTTACATTCTAGAGTAAACACTGGGGGACTATGGGTAACCTTTACATTCTAGAGTAAACACTGGGGGACTATGGGTAACCTTTACATTCTAGAGTAAACACTGGGGGACTATGGGTAACCTTTACATTCTAGAGTAAACACTGGGGGACTATGGGTAACCTTTACATTCTAGAGTAAACACTGGGGGACTATGGGTAACCTTTACATTCTAGAGGAAACACTGGGGGACTATGGGTAACCTTTACATTCTAGAGGAAACACTGGGGGACTATGGGTAACCTTTACATTCTAGAGTAAACACTGGGGGACTATGGGTAACCTTTACATTCTAGAGGAAACACTGGGGGACTATGGGTAACCTTTACATTCTAGAGTAAACACTGGGGGACTATGGGTAACCTTTACATTCTAGAGGAAACACTGGGGGACTATGGGTAACCTTTACATTCTAGAGGAAACACTGGGGGACTATGGGTAACCTTTACATTCTAGAGGAAACACTGGGGGACTATGGGTAACCTTTACATTCTAGAGGAAACACTGGGGGACTATGGGTAACCTTTACATTCTAGAGGAAACACTGGGGGACTATGGGTAACCTTTACATTCTAGAGTAAACACTGGGGGACTATGGGTAACCTTTACATTCTAGAGTAAACACTGGGGGACTATGGGTAACCTTTACATTCTAGAGGAAACACTGGGGGACTATGGGTAACCTTTACATTCTAGAGGAAACACTGGGGGACTATGGGTAACCTTTACATTCTAGAGGAAACACTGGGGACTATGGGTAACCTTTACATTCTAGAGGAAACACTGGGGGACTATGGGTAACCTTTCCATTCTAGAGTAAACACTGGGGGACTATGGGTAACCTTTACATTCTAGAGTAAACACTGGGGGACTATGGGTAACCTTTACATTCTAGAGTAAACACTGGGGGACTATGGGTAACCTTTACATTCTAGAGGAAACACTGGGGGACTATGGGTAACCTTTACATTCTAGAGTAAACTCTGGGGGACTATGGGTAACCTTTACATTCTAGAGTAAACACTGGGGGACTATGGGTAACCTTTACATTCTAGAGGAAACACTGGGGACTATGGGTAACCTTTACATTCTAGAGTAAACACTGGGGGACTATGGGTAACCTTTACATTCTAGAGGAAACACTGGGGGACTATGGGTAACCTTTACATTCTAGAGGAAACACTGGGGACTATGGGTAACCTTTACATTCTAGAGTAAACACTGGGGGACTATGGGTAACCTTTACATTCTAGAGTAAACACTGGGGGACTATGGGTAACCTTTACATTCTAGAGGAAACACTGGGGGACTATGTGTAACCTTTACATTCTAGAGTAAACACTGGGGGACTATGGGTAACCTTTACATTCTAGAGGAAACACTGGGGACTATGGGTAACCTTTACATTCTAGAGGAAACACTGGGGGACTATGGGTAACCTTTACATTCTAGAGGAAACACTGGGGGACTATGGGTAACCTTTACATTCTAGAGTAAACACTGGGGGACTATGGGTAACCTCTACATTCTAGAGTAAACACTGGGGGACTATGGGTAACCTTTACATTCTAGAGTAAACACTGGGGGACTATGGGTAACCTTTACATTCTAGAGTAAACACTGGGGGACTATGGGTAACCTCTACATTCTAGAGGAAACACTGGGGGACTATGGGTAACCTTTACATAGAGGAAACACTGGGGGACTATGGGTAACCTCTACATTCTAGAGTAAACACTGGGGGACTATGGGTAACCTTTACATTCTAGAGGAAACACTGGGGGACTATGGGTAACCTTTACATTCTAGAGTAAACACTGGGGGACTATGGGTAACCTTTACATTCTAGAGGAAACACTGGGGGACTATGGGTAACCTTTACATTCTAGAGGAAACACTGGGGGACTATGGGTAACCTTTACATTCTAGAGGAAACACTGGGGGACTATGGGTAACCTTTACATTCTAGAGGAAACACTGGGGGACTATGGGTAACCTTTACATTCTAGAGGAAACACTGGGGGACTATGGGTAACCTTTACATTCTAGAGGAAACACTGGGGGACTATGGGTAACCTTTACATTCTAGAGGAAACACTGGGGGACTATGGGTAACCTTTACATTCTAGAGTAAACACTGGGGGACTATGGGTAACCTTTACATTCTAGAGGAAACACTGGGGGACTATGGGTAACCTTTACATTCTAGAGGAAACACTGGGGGACTATGGGTAACCTTTACATTCTAGAGTAAACACTGGGGGACTATGGGTAACCTTTCCATTCTAGAGTAAACACTGGGGGACTATGGGTAACCTTTACATTCTAGAGGAAACACTGGGGGACTATGGGTAACCTTTACATTCTAGAGTAAACACTGGGGAGGACTATATGGGTAACCTTTACATTCTAGAGGAAACACTGGGGGACTATGGGTAACCTTTACATTCTAGAGGAAACACTGGGGGACTATGGGTAACCTTTACATTCTAGAGTAAACACTGGGGGACTATGGGTAACCTTTACATTCTAGAGGAAACACTGGGGGACTATGGGTAACCTTTACATAGAGGAAACACTGGGGGACTATGGGTAACCTTTACATTCTAGAGTAAACACTGGGGAGGACTATATGGGTAACCTTTACATTCTAAAACCTGGACCCGTACAAATCACTGGGGACAATCTGGACCCTTTACATTCTGAGTAAACTACTGCCTCTTACATTCTAGAGGAAACACTGGGGACTATGGGTAACCTTTACAAGAGGAAACACTGGGGGACCCTATTTACATTCTAGAGAAACACTGGGGGACCTGTAACCTCTCTTTCATACACTGGGGACTGAGATCCCCTAAGGGTAACCTTTACATTCTGGGAAACTGCTGGGGGTCAGTCATCCCCCTCTTCAAAGGAGGAGGAGACACTGGGGACTATGGGTAAACCATTCTAGAACTGACTATGGGTAACCTATATCCATCCTGCCCTGCCTAAACATGCATAAAAGACAAGGTCTTCGAAAACCACTGTCACAAACAGGTCACTGACCATCTCTAGAGTAAACACTGGGGGATCCCACATTCTAGAGGAAACCTTCTCCCTTTGTTCAATCTGGTTTCCCGAGCCGGTCAAACACCTGGTCAGCCACACAAAGTCAAGGTACTAAATGATATCATAACCATTCAGATAAAATGACAGTACTGGTGGCCGTAAGTTCATCGGTCCTCTGGGCAAACTTCTCGACTCTGTTCACCAATTCTTAGAGCAGACTCAACAGCTCGGTTTTCGGATGACTGCCTTGCCTGGTTCAACCAATTACTTTGCAGAGTAGAGTTCAGTGTTCTGACAACATCAGATTTAAGGGCATGCTGTGGGAGATGCAACGGTTCTGGCAGTCTCTATGGGGGTGCCACAGGGTTCAAAATTCTCATTTTCTCTGTATATATCAATGATGTTTGCTCTTGGGGACTATTCCCTGTCCACCTTTACCATTCTAGATACTTTTGCGAAAGCCCGTCATTGGACACTGTGCTAACCTCTAAATTTTCGAGCTTCAATGCCATACAGCACTATGGCCTCAACTGCTCTTAAATAGCGGTGTAGTAAAACCAAAAGGGGGACTTCAACCGGGTTTCACTGCCTGCACCCAATGCATGCCCGGACTAAATGCATCACCACCCTGGATGGTTCCAACCTATGAATATGTGGACATCTATAAGTACCTAGGTGTCTGGCTAGACTGCAAACTCTCCTTCATTCAGACTCATCAAACATCTCCAATCAAGGAAACACTGGGGGACAAATTTACCAGAGTAAACACTGGGGGACTTTCCTATTTACATTCTAGAGGAAACAAAGCCTCCTTTTTACACTCACGCTATGGGTAAGCTTACCCTAGAGGAAAACTGACTATGGGTAACCTTTACATTCTAGATCACTCGACTTGGGTAACGAATATCAATAAAACACTGGGGACTGTCATCACAAAATGGCTTCATTCAACACTCTACTCAGCAAACTGGATGCAGTCTATCACAGTGCCATCCGTTTTGTAACACATAAAGCACCTTACTACCACCCACCACTGCGACCTTGTATGCTCTTTCATTCTAGAGTAAACGGCTGGCCTCACACTGGGGACATATTTACATTCTAGCCAAACCCACTGGCTTTACATTCAGGTCATTTAACAAGTCCATGGGGTAAAGCTATGCCTTATCTCAGTTCACTGGTCACGATGGCAACACCCATCCGTAGCACGGGGGACGCTCCAGAGGAAACAGGTGTATCTCACTGATCATCCCTAAAGGAAACACTGGGGGACTACCTCATTTAGTACCTTTGTGCGTACAGTACTCTGCTGCCTGTGACTGAGGAAACGAAAATTGCAAAACACTGAAGTTGGGGACTTTTTATCTCCCTAACCAACTTCAAACATCAGCTATCCAAGCAAAACACTGCTGGCTGTACATAGTCTATAGGTAAATAGCTCACCCTTTTTCACCTACTAGAGTATTCCCTAGAGTAAACACTGGGGACTTTTTATACTGTTTTTATTTACTGGGGGACTTAACTTTTCATTCTGCTATTTTGCACACCAATATCTCTACCTGTACATGCCCATCTGATCATTTATCACTCCAGGTTAATCTGCAAAGATTGTATACCTATCCTCTGCCTTTTGACACACACTTGGGGATATAGACTGCCCATTTTTTTTTTTCTACTGTAAACAGTACTGACTTGGGTTGTTTACTTCATGTGTAACAGCTGTGGGTCTGGGTCACCTTTACTGCTATTCTTGGCCAGGTCGCAGTTGCAAATGAAACTTGTTCTCAATGATAGCCTACCTGGTTAAATAAGGGTGAAATAAAAAAACTAAAAAAAAAACCTTACATTCTAGAGGAAACACTGGGGGACTATGGGTAACCTTTACATTCTAGAGTAAACACTGGGGGACTATGGGTAACCTTTACATTCTAGAGGAAACACTGGGGACTATCCTAACCTTTACATTCTAGAGTAAACACTGGGGGACTATGGGTAACCTTTACATTCTAGAGGAAACACTGGGGGACTATGGGTAACCTTTACATTCTAGAGGAAACACTGGGGGACTATGGGTAACCTTTACATTCTAGAGGAAACACTGGGGGACTATGGGTAACCTTTACATTCTAGAGTAAACACTGGGGGACTATGGGTAACCTTTACATTCTGGAGTAAACACTGGGGGACTATGGGTAACCTTTACATTCTAGAGGAAACACTGGGGACTATGGGTAACCTTTACATTCTAGAGGAAACACTGGGGGACTATGGGTAACCTTTACATTCTAGAGGAAACACTGGGGGACTATGGGTAACCTTTACATTCTAGAGGAAACACTGGGGGACTATGGGTAACCTTTACATTCTAGAGGAAACACTGGGGGACTATGGGTAACCTTTACATTCTAGAGTAAACACTGGGGGACTATGGGTAACCTTTACATTCTAGAGTAAACACTGGGGGACTATGGGTAACCTTTACATTCTAGAGGAAACACTGGGGGACTATGGGTAACCTTTACATTCTAGAGGAAACACTGGGGGACTATGGGTAACCTTTACATTCTAGAGTAAACACTGGGGGACTATGGGTAACCTTTACATTCTAGAGGAAACACTGGGGGACTATGGGTAACCTTTACATTCTAGAGGAAACACTGGGGGACTATGGGTAACCTTTACATTCTAGAGGAAACACTGGGGGACTATGGGTAACCTTTACATTCTAGAGGAAACACTGGGGGACTATGGGTAACCTTTACATTCTAGAGGAAACACTGGGGGACTATGGGTAACCTTTACATTCTAGAGTAAACACTGGGGGACTATGGGTAACCTTTACATTCTAGAGTAAACACTGGGGGACTATGGGTAACCTTTACATTCTAGAGGAAACACTGGGGGACTATGGGTAACCTTTACATTCTAGAGTAAACACTGGGGGACTATGGGTAACCTTTACATTCTAGAGGAAACACTGGGGGACTATGGGTAACCTTTACATTCTAGAGGAAACACTGGGGGACTATGGGTAACCTTTACATTCTAGAGTAAACACTGGGGGACTATGGGTAACCTTTACATTCTAGAGGAAACACTGGGGGACTATGGGTAACCTTTACATTCTAGAGTAAACACTGGGGGACTATGGGTAACCTTTACATTCTAGAGGAAACACTGGGGGACTATGGGTAACCTTTACATTCTAGAGTAAACACTGGGGGACTATGGGTAACCTTTACATTCTAGAGGAAACACTGGGGGACTATGGGTAACCTTTACATTCTAGAGTAAACACTGGGGACTATGGGTAACCTTTACATTCTAGAGTAAACACTGGGGGACTATGGGTAACCTTTACATTCTAGAGTAAACACTGGGGGACTATGGGTAACCTTTACATTCTAGAGTAAACACTGGGGGACTATGGGTAACCTTTACATTCTAGAGGAAACACTGGGGGACTATGGGTAACCTTTACATTCTAGAGTAAACACTGGGGGACTATGGGTAACCTTTACATTCTAGAGTAAACACTGGGGGACTATGGGTAACCTTTACATTCTAGAGTAAACACTGGGGGACTATGGGTAACCTTTACATTCTAGAGTAAACACTGGGGGACTATGGGTAACCTTTACATTCTAGAGTAAACACTGGGGGACTATGGGTAACCTTACATTCTAGAGTAAACACTGGGGGACTATGGGTAACCTTTACATTCTAGAGTAAACACTGGGGGACTATGGGTAACCTTTACATTCTAGAGGAAACACTGGGGGACTATGGGTAACCTTTACATTCTAGAGTAAACACTGGGGGACTATGGGTAACCTTTACATTCTAGAGTAAACACTGGGGGACTATGGGTAACCTTTACATTCTAGAGGAAACACTGGGGGACTATGGGTAACCTTTACATTCTAGAGGAAACACTGGGGGACTATGGGTAACCTTTACATTCTAGAGTAAACACTGGGGGACTATGGGTAACCTTTACATTCTAGAGTAAACACTGGGGGACTATGGGTAACCTTTACATTCTAGAGTAAACACTGGGGGACTATGGGTAACCTTTACATTCTAGAGTAAACACTGGGGGACTATGGGTAACCTTTACATTCTAGAGTAAACACTGGGGGACTATGGGTAACCTTTACATTCTAGAGGAAACACTGGGGGACTATGGGTAACCTTTACATTCTAGAGTAAACACTGGGGGACTATGGGTAACCTTTACATTCTAGAGTAAACACTGGGGGACTATGGGTAACCTTTACATTCTAGAGTAAACACTGGGGGACTATGGGTAACCTTTACATTCTAGAGTAAACACTGGGGGACTATGGGTAACCTTTACATTCTAGAGTAAACACTGGGGGACTATGGGTAACCTTTACATTCTAGAGTAAACACTGGGGGACTATGGGTAACCTTTACATTCTAGAGGAAACACTGGGGGACTATGGGTAACCTTTACATTCTAGAGTAAACACTGGGGGACTATGGGTAACCTTTACATTCTAGAGTAAACACTGGGGGACTATGGGTAACCTTTACATTCTAGAGGAAACACTGGGGGACTATGGGTAACCTTTACATTCTAGAGTAAACACTGGGGGACTATGGGTAACCTTTACATTCTAGAGGAAACACTGGGGGACTATGGGTAACCTTTACATTCTAGAGTAAACACTGGGGGACTATGGGTAACCTTTACATTCTAGAGGAAACACTGGGGGACTATGGGTAACCTTTACATTCTAGAGTAAACACTGGGGGACTATGGGTAACCTTTACATTCTAGAGTAAACACTGGGGGACTATGGGTAACCTTTACATTCTAGAGGAAACACTGGGGGACTATGGGTAACCTTTACATTCTAGAGTAAACACTGGGGGACTATGGGTAACCTTTACATTCTAGAGGAAACACTGGGGGACTATGGGTAACCTTTACATTCTAGAGGAAACACTGGGGGACTATGGGTAACCTTTACATTCTAGAGGAAACACTGGGGGACTATGGGTAACCTTTACATTCTAGAGTAAACACTGGGGGACTATGGGTAACCTTTACATTCTAGAGGAAACACTGGGGGACTATGGGTAACCTTTACATTCTAGAGTAAACACTGGGGGACTATGGGTAACCTTTACATTCTAGAGTAAACACTGGGGGACTATGGGTAACCTTTACATTCTAGAGGAAACACTGGGGGACTATGGGTAACCTTTACATTCTAGAGGAAACACTGGGGGACTATGGGTAACCTTTACATTCTAGAGGAAACACTGGGGGACTATGGGTAACCTTTACATTCTAGAGTAAACACTGGGGGACTATGGGTAACCTTTACATTCTAGAGTAAACACTGGGGGACTATGGGTAACCTTTACATTCTAGAGTAAACACTGGGGGACTATGGGTAACCTTTACATTCTAGAGGAAACACTGGGGGACTATGGGTAACCTTTACATTCTAGAGGAAACACTGGGGGACTATGGGTAACCTTTACATTCTAGAGGAAACACTGGGGGACTATGGGTAACCTTTACATTCTAGAGGAAACACTGGGGGACTATGGGTAACCTTTACATTCTAGAGTAAACACTGGGGGACTATGGGTAACCTTTACATTCTAGAGTAAACACTGGGGGACTATGGGTAACCTTTACATTCTAGAGGAAACACTGGGGGACTATGGGTAACCTTTACATTCTAGAGTAAACACTGGGGGACTATGGGTAACCTTTACATTCTAGAGGAAACACTGGGGGACTATGGGTAACCTTTACATTCTAGAGTAAACACTGGGGGACTATGGGTAACCTTTACATTCTAGAGGAAACACTGGGGGACTATGGGTAACCTTTACATTCTAGAGGAAACACTGGGGGACTATGGGTAACCTTTACATTCTAGAGGAAACACTGGGGGACTATGGGTAACCTTTACATTCTAGAGTAAACACTGGGGGACTATGGGTAACCTTTACATTCTAGAGGAAACACTGGGGGACTATGGGTAACCTTTACATTCTAGAGGAAACACTGGGGGACTATGGGTAACCTTTACATTCTAGAGTAAACACTGGGGGACTATGGGTAACCTTTACATTCTAGAGGGGGGGACTATGGGTAACCTTTACATTCTAGAGGAAACACTGGGGGACTATGGGTAACCTTTACATTCTAGAGGAAACACTGGGGGACTATGGGTAACCTTTACATTCTAGAGGAAACACTGGGGGACTATGGGTAACATTCTTTAAACACTGGGGACTAGGGTAACCTTTACATAAAACACTGGGGGACTATGGGTAACCTTTACATTCTAGAGGAAACACTGGGGGACTATGGGTAACCTTTACATTCTAGAGTAAACACTGGGGGACTATGGGTAACCTTTACATTCTAGAGTAAACACTGGGGGACTATGGGTAACCTTTACATTCTAGAGGAAACACTGGGGACTATGGGTAACCTTTACATTCTAGAGGAAACACTGGGGGACTATGGGTAACCTTTACATTCTAGAGTAAACACTGGGGGACTATGGGTAACCTTTACATTCTAGAGTAAACACTGGGGGACTATGGGTAACCTTTACATTCTAGAGTAAACACTGGGGGACTATGGGTAACCTTTACATTCTAGAGGAAACACTGGGGGACTATGGGTAACCTTTACATTCTAGAGTAAACACTGGGGGACTATGGGTAACCTTTACATTCTAGAGGAAACACTGGGGGACTATGGGTAACCTTTACATTCTAGAGTAAACACTGGGGGACTATGGGTAACCTTTACATTCTAGAGTAAACACTGGGGACTATGGGTAACCTTTACATTCTAGAGGAAACACTGGGGGACTATGGGTAACCTTTACATTCTAGAGGAAACACTGGGGGACTATGGGTAACCTTTACATTCTAGAGGAAACACTGGGGGACTATGGGTAACCTTTACATTCTAGAGTAAACACTGGGGGACTATGGGTAACCTTTACATTCTAGAGGAAACACTGGGGGACTATGGGTAACCTTTACATTCTAGAGTAAACACTGGGGGACTATGGGTAACCTTTACATTCTAGAGTAAACACTGGGGGACTATGGGTAACCTTTACATTCTAGAGGAAACACTGGGGGACTATGGGTAACCTTTACATTCTAGAGTAAACACTGGGGGACTATGGGTAACCTTTACATTCTAGAGGAAACACTGGGGGACTATGGGTAACCTTTACATTCTAGAGGAAACACTGGGGGACTATGGGTAACCTTTACATTCTAGAGTAAACACTGGGGACTATGGGTAACCTTTACATTCTAGAGGAAACACTGGGGGACTATGGGTAACCTTTACATTCTAGAGTAAACACTGGGGGACTATGGGTAACCTTTACATTCTAGAGGAAACACTGGGGGACTATGGGTAACCTTTACATTCTAGAGTAAACACTGGGGGACTATGGGTAACCTTTACATTCTAGAGGAAACACTGGGGGACTATGGGTAACCTTTACATTCTAGAGGAAACACTGGGGGACTATGGGTAACCTTTACATTCTAGAGGAAACACTGGGGGACTATGGGTAACCTTTACATTCTAGAGGAAACACTGGGGGACTATGGGTAACCTTTACATTCTAGAGGAAACACTGGGGGACTATGGGTAACCTTTACATTCTAGAGGAAACACTGGGGGACTATGGGTAACCTTTACATTCTAGAGTAAACACTGGGGACTATGGGTAACCTTTTACATTCTAGAGTAAACACTGGGGGACTATGGGTAACCTTTACATTCTAGAGGAAACACTGGGGGACTATGGGTAACCTTTACATTCTAGAGTAAACACTGGGGGACTATGGGTAACCTTTACATTCTAGAGTAAACACTGGGGGACTATGGGTAACCTTTACATTCTAGAGTAAACACTGGGGGACTATGGGTAACCTTTACATTCTAGAGGAAACACTGGGGGACTATGGGTAACCTTTACATTCTAGAGTAAACACTGGGGGACTATGGGTAACCTTTACATTCTAGAGGAAACACTGGGGGACTATGGGTAACCTTTACATTCTAGAGGAAACACTGGGGGACTATGGGTAACCTTTACATTCTAGAGGAAACACTGGGGGACTATGGGTAACCTTTACATTCTAGAGGAAACACTGGGGGACTATGGGTAACCTTTACATTCTAGAGTAAACACTGGGGGACTATGGGTAACCTTTACATTCTAGAGGAAACACTGGGGGACTATGGGTAACCTTTACATTCTAGAGTAAACACTGGGGGACTATGGGTAACCTTTACATTCTAGAGGAAACACTGGGGGACTATGGGTAACCTTTCCATTCTAGAGTAAACACTGGGGGACTATGGGTAACCTTTGACATTCTACATTCTAGAGGAAACACTGGGGGACTATGGGTAACCTTTACATTCTAGAGGAAACACTGGGGACTATGGGTAACCTTTACATTCTAGAGGAAACACTGGGGGACTATGGGTAACCTTTACATT
>NW_026282201.1:0-4564 GCF_023373465.1 Oncorhynchus keta | reverse complement strand
CCAAGATGGCGTAGCAATCGGACGTGTGTTTTGTCTTGTCCCGTCCTGTCTAGTGTAAATATAGTTTTCTTCGTTTTTTTCTGTATATATTTCGTATATTTTAATCTCACTTTCAAACTAGAGCTGAATATACTCTCCTGCAACCCGCATCACCCAATGTGTGGTACGGATCTGCTTTTCTATACTTTACTTTAGAACCGGAACCACCATCAGAAGCTAGCCAGCTAACTAGCTACTAGCTCGTACTAGTTAGCCATTGCTAGCGGTCTTCAAAGCTAACTAGGACACCAGCGCGACATCAACCCAGAGCATATCAGACTGCTCTCCTACCACATCTCCGGATTCCTACCGCAAGCTCTGAACTCTCATAACGGATCATCGCAACTAGCTAGCTGCAATCCGAGTGGCTACTCCTGGCTAACGTCTCTGTCCCAAAACAAGCTACAGTTAGCCTTGAGCTAAGCCCATCTCCCGACTAGCCGAAGAGGCCCAACAATACCTTTTGCCAACTGGCTGGACCCTTTACTGCCGACACGGAGCCCCGCCGATCCATCACGACTGGTCCGCCGACATAATCGTCCGAGGTGGTTTCAACAGGCTTTTTCAGCATCGAAGATCCATCTGCTGGCCAAGGCCCGCGAGCTTTCTGAAACGCTGTGTCTCCAGCTCACCCAGCGCACTAGAGCTCCTGTAGCATACTCCTGGGCTACAATCACCCGGCCCCACGACCGGTCTGTCGATGTCACCGCAAGAAGAGGAATAAACAGACTCACCCCATCGCGACGTCCCCCAAAGGTTAGCTCTCACCCTCGCTATCTCCCTGCTTGCTAATTCGGCCTGCTAACGGCTAGCTTGTCTAGCCCGGGCCTACGAACTGTTACCTTGTTAGCACAGGCCTGCTAACCATCTGGCTCACTGCATTCCAAACACTCTGAACCCATTTATCTCTCTTTGATTTTTATTTTGTTTATACCTTCCGGAAACCTGCCTCACCCACTGTGATACGGAATCGCTATCACCTTTACACTCAAGAACCTCAGACACTAACCAGCTAACTAGCTACAAGCTATTTAGTCATTGTTAGTTTTTAAAAAAAAACCTGGATAACACTCGCCAGCCCAGCTTCCTGCCCATCCACCGCGTCCCCTGGACACTGATCTCTTGGCTACATAGCTGACGCACGCTGACTGTCCATTAATCACGGTACTCCATTCTGCTTGTTTGTTTTATCTGTCGCCCAGTTGCCTAGTCAACGCCATTTTACCTGCTGTTTGTTGTGCTAGCTGATTAGCCTCGCCTACTGTTTTTAGCTAGCTTTCCCAATTCAACACCTGTGATTACTGTATGCCTCGCTGTATGTCTCTCCCAAATGTCAATATGCCTTGTATACTGTTGTTCAGGTTAGTTATCATTGTTTTAGTTCACAATGGAGCCCCTAGATCCACTCTGCATACCCCTGTTACCTCCTTTGTCCCACCCCCCACACATGCGGTGACCTCACCCATTACAACCAGCATGTCCAGAGATACAACCTCTCTCATCATCACCCAGTGCCTGGGCTTACCTCCGCTGTACCCGCACCCCACCATACCCCCTGTCTGCGCATTATGCCCTGAATATATTCTACCATGCCCAGAAACCTGCTCCTCTTATCCTCTGCCCCCAACGCTCTAGGCGACCAGTTTTGATAGCCTTTAGCCGCACCCTCATACTACTCCTTCTCTGTTCCGCGGGTGATGTGGAGGTAAACCCAGGCCCTGCATGTCCCCAGGTACCCTCATTTGTTGACTTCTGTGATCGAAAAGTCTTGGTTTTATGCATGTCAACATCAGAAGCCTCCTCCCTAAGTTTGTTTTACTCACTGCTTTAGCACACTCTGCTAACCCTGATGTCCTTGCCGTGTCTGAATCCTGGCTCAGGAAGGCCACCAAAAATTCAGAGATTTCCATACCCAACTATAACATCTTCCGTCAAGATAGAACTGCCAAAGGGGGCGGAGTCGCAGTCTACTGTAGAGATAGCCTGCAAAGTAATGTCATACTTTCCAGGTCCATACCCAAACAGTTTGAACTACTAATTTTGAAAATTACTCTCTCCAGAAACAAGTCTCTCACTGTTGCCGCCTGCTACCGACCCCCGTCAGCTCCCAGCTGTGCCCTGGACACCATTTGTGAATTGATCGCCCCCATCTAGCTTCAGAGTTTGTTCTGTTAGGGTGACCTAAACTGGGATATGCTTAACACCCCGGCAGTCCTACAATCTAAGCTAGATGCCCTCAATCTCACGCAAATCATCAAGGAACCCACCAGGTACAACCCTAACTCTGTAAACAAGGGCACCTCATAGACGCCATCCTGACCAACTGGCCCTCCAAATATACCTCCGCTGTCTTCAACCAGGATCTCAGCGATCACTGCCTCATCGCCTGTATCCGCCACGGAGCCGCAGTCAAACGACCACCCTCATCACTGTCAAACGCTCCCTAAAACACTTCTGTGAGCAGGCCTTTCTAATCGACCTGGCCCGTGTATCCTGGAAGGACATTGACCTCATCCCGTCAGTTGAGGATGCCTGGTCATTCTTTAAAAGTAACTTCCTCACCATTTTGGATAAGCATGCTCCGTTCAAAAATGCAGAACCAAGAACAGATACAGCCCTTGGTTCACTCCAGACCTGACTGCCCTCGACCAGCACAAAAACATCCTGTGGCGGACTGCAATAGCATCGAATAGCCCCCGTGATATGCAACTGTTCAGGGAAGTCAGGAACCAATACACGCAGTCAGTCAGGAAAGCTAAGGCCAGCTTCTTCAGGCAGAAGTTTGCATCCTGTAGCTCCAACTCCAAAAAGTTCTGGGACACTGTGAAGTCCATGGAGAACAAGAGCACCTCCTCCCAGCTGCCCACTGCACTGAGGCTAGGAAACACGGTCTCCACCGATAAATCCATGATTATCGAAAACTTCAATAAGCACTTCTCAACGGCTGGCCATGCCTTCCGCCTGGCTACTCCAACCTCGGCCAACAGCTCCGCCCCGTAGTTCCTCACCCAAGCCTCTCCAGGTTCTCCTTTACCCAAATCCAGATAGCAGATGTTCTGAAAGAGCTGCAAACCTGGACCCGTACAAATCAGCTGGGCTTGACAATCTGGACCCGCTATTTCTGAAACTATCTGCCGCCATTGTCGCAACCCCTATTACCAGCCTGTTCAACCTCTCTTCATATCGTCTGAGATCCCCAAGGATTGAAAGCTGCCGCAGTCATCCCCTCTTCAAAGGGGGAGACACCCTGACCCAAACTGCTATAGACCTATATCCATCCTGCCCTGCCTATCTAAGGTCTTCGAAAGCCAAGTCAACAAACAGGTCACTGACCATCTCGAATCCCACCGTACCTTCTCCGCTGTGCAATCTGGTTTCCGAGCCGGTCACGGGTGCACCTCAGCCACACTCAAGGTACTAAATGATATCATAACCGCCATCGATAAAAGACAGTACTGTGCAGCCGTCTTCATCGACCTCGCCAAGGCTTTCGACTCTGTCAATCACCAAATTCTTATCGGCAGACTCAACAGCCTCGGTTTTTCGGATGACTGCCTTGCCTGGTTCACCAATTACTTTGCAGACAGAGTTCAGTGTGTCAAATCAGAGGGCATGCTGTCCGGTCCTCTGGCAGTCTCTATGGGGGTGCCACAGGGTTCACCTCGGGCCGACTCTTTTCTCTGTATATATCAATGATGTTGCTCTTGCTGCGGGCGATTCCCTGATCCACCTCTACGCAGACGACACCATTCTATATACTTTCGGCCCGTCATTGGACACTGTGCTATCAAACCTCCAAACGAGCTTCAATGCCATACAGCACTCCTTCCGTGGCCTCCAACTGCTCTTAAACGCGAGTAAAACCAAATGCATGCTTTTCAACCGATCGCTGCCTGCACCCGCATGCCCGACTAGCATCACCACCCTGATGGTTCCAACCTTGAATATGTGGACATCTATAAGTACCTAGGTGTCTGGCTAGACTGCAAACTCTCCTTCCAGACTCACATCAAACATCTCCAATCAAAATCAAATCCAGAGTCGGCTTTCTATTCCGCAACAAAGCCTCCTTCACTCACGCTGCCAAGCTTACCCTAGTAAAACTGACTATCCTACCGATCCTCGACTTCGGCGATGTCATCTACAAAATGGCTTCCAACACTCTACTCAGCAAACTGGATGCAGTCTATCACAGTGCCATCCGTTTTGTCACTAAAGCACCTTATACCACCCACCACTGCGACTTGTATGCTCTAGTCGGCTGGCCCTCACTACATATTCGTCGCCAGACCCACTGGCTCCAGGTCATTTACAAGTCCATGCTAGGTAAAGCTCCGCCTTATCTCAGTTCACTGGTCACGATGGCAACACCCATCCGTAGCACGCGCTCCAGCAGGTGTATCTCACTGATCATCCCTAAAGCCAACACCTCATTTGGCCGCCTTCGTTCCAGTACTCTGCTGCCTGTGACTGGAACGAATTGTAAAATCGCTGAAGTTGGAGACTTTTATCTCCTCACCAACTT
>NW_026282199.1:0-1691 GCF_023373465.1 Oncorhynchus keta | reverse complement strand
GTGATTGGCTCAGCTCTGAGGGGATGTGAGGAGAACACAGGCCATCATATTGTGATTGGCTCAGCTCTGAGGAGATGTGAGGAGAACACAGGCCATCATATTGTGATTGGCTCAGCTCTGAGGAGATGTGAGGAGAACACAGGCCATCATATTGTGATTGGCTCAGCTCTGAGGGCCAGAGACAATATGTATCCTCATCTATTCCAGTGCTTGGTCTCTATCTTTGCTGCTTTGTTTAATGGAACGTATTCAGCTGAGATATTCCTCTCAGTAACACTTGCCAGTGTTTTCCAGTCCATTGCTCTGCCCAGGCATGAGCAAAGCACACACACACTCCTGTCCAGTTGAGATGACTTGTAACGACCATTGAAAACAATCTGACATTTAAAAAATATATATAACCAGCCTGACTTCTGTTGTGTTATCTGTGTTTAGTGTGTGTGTGTGTGTGTGTGTGTGTGTGTGTGTGTGTGTGTGTGTATACCTAGGACAGAACTAACAACGGTATCCTAGCACTAGTATACCTAGGACAGAACTAACAACAGTATCCTAGCACTAGTATACCTAGGACAGAACTAACAACAGTATCCTAGCACTAGTATACCTAGGACAGAACTAACAACAGTATCCTAGCACTAGTATACCTAGGACAGAACTAACAACGGTATCCTAGCACTAGTATACCTAGGACAGAACTAACAACGGTATCCTAGCACTAGTATACCTAGGACAGAACTAACAACAGTATCCTAGCACTAGTATACCTAGGACAGAACTAACAACGGTATCCTAGCACTAGTATACCTAGGACAGAACTAACAACAGTATCCTAGCACTAGTATACCTAGGACAGAACTAACAACGGTATCCTAGCACTAGTATACCTAGGACAGAACTAACAACAGTATCCTAGCACTAGTATACCTAGGACAGAACTAACAACGGTATCCTAGCACTAGTATACCTAGGACAGAACTAACAACGGTATCCTAGCACTAGTATACCTAGGACAGAACTAACAACGGTATCCTAGCACTAGTATACCTAGGACAGAACTAACAACGGTATCCTAGCACTAGTATACCTAGGACAGAACTAACAACGGTATCCTAGCACTAGTATACCTAGGACAGAACTAACAACGGTATCCTAGCACTAGTATACCTAGGACAGAACTAACAACGGTATCCTAGCACTAGTATACCTAGGACAGAACTAACAACGGTATCCTAGCACTAGTATACCTAGGACAGAACTAACAACGGTATCCTAGCACTAGTATACCTAGGACAGAACTAACAACGGTATCCTAGCACTAGTATACCTAGGACAGAACTAACAACGGTATCCTAGCACTAGTATACCTAGGACAGAACTAACAACAGTATCCTAGCACTAGTATACCTAGGACAGAACTAACAACGGTATCCTAGCACTAGTATACCTAGGACAGAACTAACAACGGTATCCTAGCACTAGTATACCTAGGACAGAACTAACAACAGTATCCTAGCACTAGTATACCTAGGACAGAACTAACAACGGTATCCTAGCACTAGTATACCTAGGACAGAACTAACAACGGTATCCTAGCACTAGTATACCCAGGACAGAACTAACAACGGTATCCCAGCACCTAGTATACCTAGGACAGAACTAACAACGGTATCCTAGCACCAGTATACCTAGGA
>NW_026282198.1:0-10163 GCF_023373465.1 Oncorhynchus keta | reverse complement strand
ACTCTTGTCTGATCTCAGAAGCTAAGCAGGGCCGGGCCTGGTTGGTACTTGGATGGGAGACCGCCTGGGAATGCCAGTTGCTGTAAGCTTTTTGTCAACTCTGTCCGTTTCTTCCCACAAGGCTGAAATATGTGCCCTCGCTTTGAAATAAGTAGGCAAGATTAGTTTGTATTTCAACCAACAATCTGTGCTACAAATTATGGCTGCAGTATATGCAATTTCTTCCACTTTTTGAGTGACACAAAGATACATGGTGAAAATGCAACAGCTGTTAATCACACTCACTTTGACTTTATATAGTGCACCGAGAGATAGTCCATGGGAGACTGCGACCTGAACGCAGCGCCTTAGACCGCTCGGCCATCCTGACTACAGCACAGTACTTGGGTATCGGGTTAAAGAGTATGGGGTAAAAGTAGAAATAGGCACAGCCTTCTAAAATCACCACAGAGACCAGTAAATTTATGCACGATACCGACTTGCACTTTCAAAAACTTCAGTCATTGATTTAACCTCAATATGACCTTCAATGGAAAAGAGTAGTAAATCGTCATTGAATGAACGCTAAACTGGCCTCAGAATATGGCCATTCTGATATAAATGATCAAATTCCTCAGATAAGACCGAAAAAGTGTATGGAAATATCAGCAATCATCAGGGTAAGAGTGACAACAGGTCCACATGGGGGAAATCTTAACAAATGGCTTAATGGGTATTTTCAACGCAATCGTGTTTTTATTTATTTTTCGGGTTTAACAAGGCAGCTTACCTGTGACCTGTGGCATGACATTAGATGCGGCGACTTCGATTACCCTGCAGACGATATTTTTGTTCTTCCCGCCAATACAATCCACTGACAACGACCGACGAGTTGTGCGTTCCGAGATGCTTTTTGTTATTCGCCTGTTTGTGGCCCGCCTGTGAAATTGCGCGATTCTTGCAATTCTCTTTCAGCCTCTCATCAACTAGCTGTTTTTGCAGAATATTAAAAATACGATAGTTATTCACTACTCATATTAACGAGGTGTCATTTACATTACCTTAAGTCATTTATTTTTCAACTGGATTTTACAAAGGTGCATGACATGCAGGCGCTAAAAAGTTGTCAGGAGTGGGTTTCAAACCATGGCTATAGGGGAGTCTGCGACCTGAATGACTTAATGGTTATTTTCAATGCAATCGTGTTTTTACTTTTTCTTTTAGGGTTTAATAAGGTTTCTCACCAATGACTTTAGATGTGGCCAGTTCGATTACCCTGCAGACTTTAAGAGTATCTTCAGAATATGGCCATTTTGACATGAATTTAAAAATGCCTCAGATAGGACCAAAAAGTGTCTGGAGCTATCCGTCAGGGTAATAGTGACAACAGGTTTCCACATGTGAAAATGGGGGAAATCTTAGCAAATGGCTTAATGGTTATTCATGAGTATCGTGTTGTTGTATTGTTGAGTGTATCATGAGATCTCACCTGAAATCTGTGGCTTGACTACAAACCTGTAACCTATGCTAGTGTGGCCTATAGAGCTAGAAGAATGGATAACCCCGTGTGTAAAGTTGTGAGGTGGGATCCTATCCCAAATGGACAACTAATCCCTTTGTACTTGTGGAGATCTGTAAGGATATGTTTGGTTTAAGAAACACGACTAAACTTCCACCTCCGGAGCGGTCAAGAAAATTCCATTTCGTTGTCGGCAGGATTCGAACCTGCGCAGGAAGATCCTAATGGATTTCTAGTCCATCGCCTTAACCACTCGGCCACGACAACAGGCTTGTCAGCAGTGAATGGGCCACCAGGCATAGCCTACAGAAAGTGAGAATTTTACAACTGAAAGGGAATACCCCCCTGTATTGGACAAAAATGAATGGCATGTCATTGGCATCGGACAAACCATATACACATTGGCCAATACCACCCAATTCGGCGTTGATTCATCCAAAGTGTATTGCAAATGCCATATGGTAATTGCCAGTTGTAACACTTTAAAAAATTCAACAGGGGGCAAATGCGCTCCACCGGGTTTTCATATTGGATATGTAACCCAAATTAATGTCCAAAAGTAAAATTTTGAAAAAATGAACTTTTTCAAAAACTTATCACCCCTTAAAAAAGTGCTTTCTGGACCGTTTTTCGAAATTCTTTCGATTTTTTTGTCAATTACACATGTGTAAGAACTGTATGAATATACTTTTGTCCAATTTTATTATCATAATTTTTTAATTTTTTTATATGCGCATAAGGAATATGTTTTGTCCAATTCCAATATGATTTCATAGGAAGTCAAAAGTCAAAAGTCAAAAATGTCAAAATTTTGTAAAAACTTCACACACCCATAAAAAGTGCTTTCTGGACCGTTTTTTCGAAATTCTTTCGATTTTTGTCAATTACACATGTGTAAGAACTGTATGAATATACTTTTGTCCAATTTTATTATCATAATTTTTTTAATTTTTTTTATATGCGCATAAGGAATATGTTTTGTCCAATTCCAATATGATTTCATAGGAAGTCAAAAGTCAAAAGTCAAAAATGTCAAAATTTTGTAAAAACTTCACACACCCATAAAAAGTGCTTTCTGGACCGTTTTTCGAAATTCTTTCGATTTTTGTCAATTACACATGTGTAAGAACTGTATGAATATACTTTTGTCCAATTTTATTATCATAATTTTTTTTTTTTTTTTTTTTTACATGCGCATAAGGAATATGTTTTGTCCAATTCCAATATGATTTCATAGGAAGTCAAAAGTCAAAAGTCAAAAATGTCAAAATTTTGTAAAAAACTTCACACACCCTTAAAAAAGTGCTTTCTGGACCGTTTTTTGAAATTCTTTCAATTTTTTTGTCAATTACACATGTGTAAGAACTGTATGAATATACTTTTGTCCAATTTTATTATCATATTTTTTTATATATTTTTTTAAATTGTGCATAAGGATTTTTTGTGGGCCAAATGACGTAAGAAATTTGACATGCTCAAAAATCCTGCAGAAATGCAAAATTGACTGGCCTGATGAACTCGGGATGGCCGGGCAGTGATAGTTGTTCCTTTCCATCACTCGTTGTGTTGACTTCATCATGTCCATTTTGTGATGTTTTTTTCACTATATAATCATATTGCAAGTGCACGTGCATTTGCAATATGTTTCAATGTGCATTTACCATATGAAATTTGACCTTGCTCAAAAATGCAAAATTGACTGGTCTGATGAACACAGGATGGCCGAGCAGTGATAGTTGTACATTTCCATCACTCGTTGTGTTGATTTCATCATCTCCATTAGGTGATGTTTTTACACTATAGAATCATATTGCAAATGCACGTGCATTGTTGTGCAACTGGTAACCAAAAATAAAAATATGGTTGTAAATGCATTTAAATCATTCTGAATTAATGCTGGTCTGATGGGAACACAGGATGGCCGGGCAGTGATAGTTGTACATTTCCATCACTCGTTGTGTTGATTTCATCATGTCCATTAGGTGATGTTTTTTACACTATAGAATCATATTGCAAATGCACGCGCATTTTACAATATGTTTCAATGTGCATTTACCCATAAATGAAATTTGAAATGCTCAAAAATGCAAAATTGACTGGTCTGATGGACACAGGATGGCCGAGCAGTGATAGTTGTACATTTCCATCACTCGTTGTGTTGATTTCATCATGTCCATTAGGTGATGTTTTTTCACTATAGAATCATATTGCAAATGCACGTGCATTGTTGTGCAATGTGCATTTACCATATGAAATTTGAAATGCTCAAAAATGCAAAATTGATGGTCTGATGGACACAGGATGGCCGAGCAGTGATAGTTGTACATTTCCATCACTCGTTGTGTTGATTTCATCATGTCCATTAGGTGATGTTTTTACACTATAGAATCATATTGCAAATGCACGCGCATTTGCAATATGTTTCAATGTGCATTTACCATATGAAATTTGACATGCTCAAAAATGCAAAATTGACTGGTCTGATGGAACACAGGATGGCCGAGCAGTGATAGTTGTACATTTCCATCACTCGTTGTGTTGATTTCATCATGTCCATTAGGTGATGTTTTTTCACTATAGAATCATATTGCAAGTGCGCATTTTGCAATATGTTTCAATGTGCATTTACCATATGAAATTTGACATGCTCAAAAATGCAAAAATTGACTGGTCTGATGGACACAGGATGGCCGAGCAGTGATAGTTGTACATTTCCATCACTCGTTGTGTTGATTTCATCATGTCCATTAGGTGATGTTTTTCACTTTTAGAATCATATTGCAAGTCGCTGCGCATTTGCAATATGTTTCAATGTGCATTTACCATATGAAATTTGACATGCTCAAAAATGCAAAATTGACTGGTCTGATGGACACAGGATGGCCGAGCAGTGATAGTTGTACATTTCCATCACTCGTTGTGTTGATTTCATCATGTCCATTAGGTGATGTTTTTCACTATAGAATCATATTGCAAATGCACGCATTTTGCATTGTTGTGCAACTGTAACCCAAATGAAAAATATGGTTGTAAATGCATTTTACCGGTCAAAATTAATGCTGGTCTGATGGAACACAGGATGGCCGGGCAGTGATAGTTGTACATTTCCATCACTCGTTGTGTTGATTTCATCATGTCCATTAGGTGATGTTTTACACTATAGAATCATATTGCAAGTGCGCGCGCATTTGCAATATGTTTCAATGTGCATTTACCATATGAAATTTGACATGCTCAAAATGCAAAATTGACTGGTCTGATGGACACAGGATGGCCGAGCAGTGATAGTTGTACATTTCCATCACTCGTTGTGTTGATTTCATCATGTCCATTAGGTGATGTTTTTACACTATAGAATCATATTGCAAGTGCGCGTGCATTTGCAATATGTTCAATGTGCATTTACCATATGAAATTTGACATGCTCAAAAATGCAAAATTGACTGGTCTGATGGACACAGGATGGCTGAGCAGTGATAGTTGTTCATTTCCATCACCTGTTGTTTGATTTCATCATGTCCATTTGTTTATGTTTTCTCAAACATATTTAATGCAAAGTCACTGCGCATTTGCAATATGGTTCAATGTGCTGATACCATATGAAATTTGAAATGCTCATAAAAACTGCAAAATTGACTGGCCCGATGAACATAATAAAAACGTAAAACACATAGATGCTGGGCAGTGATTCTGGTTCATCTCCATTTCGGCTCGTTAGGGTTGATTTCAGAATGTCCTTTTAGGTGATGGTCCCACTCCGTTTAAACATATTGCTAATGTACAAAGTCAACTAGCAAGTCAGTGTCCATCAGTCAATTAGATGTCATTTTGACGCAAACTGATACCAATTGACACCAAACCCACTTTTCTCCAACTCATTTAGAAGCCAACTATCATATATGTCTGGAGCAGGCCCTAATTTGAACATCACCTTTTAGTGTTGATATTCACTGTCATGTCCCCCCATTTGTTTATGTTGTTCTGTGGTCAGTTTTGCAAAGTCATGTGAATTTGCAATAATGGTTCAACCCCAATCACGAATTTGGACAGATCATGCAGCCCCTGAGACAAATTAAGGCTGCAGGAATGTATAATATCCTGACTGGGCTATGCTTTTATGAATCCAGTGATGGCCGAGCAGTGATATTTACACAGGGTTGAATGCTTGTCTATCCAAACTGCAGGCAGCTAATGGAAAAACACTTTTAGGTGATTTTTTTCACTCTATGGTTGCCAGAAGCCGGTTCAATGCACTAGTCTTGTGTCTCTGAGACTTTTCAAAATGGTTAAAATATTTTCGTAATGGTCAAAATGAATTGAAATCATTGCAAACTGCTTTGATAAACGCTATTAAGGGTTAATGCCACACGGTCCAAGAACACAGGATCAGGACCTTAGGAACCACCTAACTTCACCACGCACTATCGACCCGAGGTCTAGAACAGGTTTCTAAAGTTTCGGAACTCTAGGTCTGACGGTTCTTTTTTAGCTCGAACAAAGCTAACTATTGCCAGGCACTGTCTGTCTCTACAACCCCCAATACGTCCCTCCTTCAAGTTGTGTGTCTGTGTGATTTAGTTTTCTTTGAAATTTTATGGGAAAAATGACTGATTTACAGTTCATGAGGGTTGCCTAATCACACATATGAAGTTTTGGACAGATCTGACTTTTTAACCCCTCAAACTAGCCCCTGAGACACCATTAAGGCACTTCCGGTTGGCACAGGAAGCTATAAGTAACCCATGTCTTCACTGGGCTATGCTTTTACAGAATCCTGTGTTTTAAGTCCTTTACGTTATGAAATTTGATTTACTCAGGGTTGAAAATTGACTATGTCTGATCAAACTGGCTGAGCAGGTAATGGAAAAATCACCTTTAGGGTGATTTTAACCACTTCCGGTTGGTTAGGAAGCCTAGAATCAACACAGGTAGACCCCACTCATACTGGCTGATGGACTGTTACCAATGACAGGTTCATACGGCATTCATGCTATATAGACTTCAGGTTGAAATTAGACTGGTGCAGGCAATGTATTCCTATGGATGGCCGAGCAATGCAAACTATTTGTAAACACCTTCTTTTAACTATTAAGGGTTAATTTCATCATGGTCAATTAGGCTTGCACGGGATCAAGGACCTTATAGAATCATATTGCAAATGCACTTCTCACCCTAACGTTCTCTGTCACCCAAAAATTAAAATATGCGTTGTGGGGCAGGCTTCATTCCTACTTTTAATGGTTCGCTCAGACCAAAGGAACACAGGATGGCCGGGATATCTCGTTGTACTCGGCACGGCCTAGAGATTATGTTTATGCCATTAGCCTGCTCTCTGTGTCTTTAGAACCACACTTTTTCTCCATCCTTGCTGTGTGTGCGTGTGATTTTCTTTGACATCTGTTGGGAGATGACTGATTTACAGTTCATGAGGTTACCTAGTCACACAATGAAGTTTTGAAAAGATCTGACTTTTTTAACCCCTCGAAACAGCCCCTGAGACATCAATTAAGGCACTTCCGGTTGGCACAGGAAGCTATAAAGTCAACATGTCTTGATTGACATGAAACTTTTACAGAATCCTGAGTTTAAGTCCTTACGTTAAGAATTGACTGATTTACACAGGGTTGAATGCATTATACTATCAAACTGCAGGCAGGTAATGGAAAAACACTTTTAGGGTGATTTTACCACTTCCGGTTGGTCAGGAAGCTTAGAATCAACACAGGTAGACCTCATACTGGCCTGATGGACTGTTATCAAAGACAGGTTCATACGGCATTCATAAACCCATATAGACTTCAGGTTGAATTTAGGGGTAAAGGCAATGTATTCCTATGGGGAGAGAAAAATGCAAACTCTTTGACTAAACACCTTCTTTTTAACTATGGGTTAATGCCACACGGTCAAGGTTAGGCTTGCACGGATCGGAAGGACCTTAGGAACGTACCTGAGGTCGAATTGTGCTTCTCACCATAACGGTTCTCTCACTGTCACCCAAAGCAAATGACATTGAGGCCAGGTTCAATTTGCAGCCTTCTTTTTTTTTCAAGGTCGCTGCACTCAGAATCCTGCAGGAATGTGAGCGGGCGTCTCGTTGAACTCTGCACAGCCTGGAACTATGGTGATGCCATTTTTGTGTTGATTTCAGAATGCCATTTTGGTGATGGTCCCTCTCCGTTTAAACATATTGCTAATGTACAAAAGTCAACTAGCAAGTCAGTGTCCACCAGTCAATTAGATGTCATTCTGACACCAAACTGATACCAATTGACACCAAACCCACTTTTTCCAACTCATTTAGAAGCCAACTATCACATATGTCAGAGCAGGCCCATAATTCACAGCGCCATTAGTTTAAAACATAATAAAACGTAAAACACATAGTTACGTTCTAGCTGCTTGAGGTCCAGGTCAGACATTATGTGAAGGCCTATGTGAGGCTACCCCGAATCCCAAGTTTCATTTCGATAGGTCCTTCGGTGCCCGAGTAAAACCCTAATTGGTGCTGAAAATCCACTTTTTTCCATGCCTTGCTATGGGGTCCTGAATGAGCTATCGGACCGAAACGTTGGGGTCCGTCTATGGGCCGAGCCGGTTCCAATGCACCTAGTCTTGTGTCTCTGAGACTTTTCTAATGTCGCCATTTTCCGTAATGGTCAAAATGAATTGAAATCATTGCAAATGTACGAGGCTATTTCTCGGTCAGAAACCCTACAAGCCACCTAACTCACCACGCACTATCGACCCGAGGTCTAGAACAGGTTTCTAAAGTTTGAACTCTAGGTCTGACGGTTCTTTTAGCTTTAACAAAGCTAACTATTGGAGGGCACTGTCTGTCTCTACAACCCCCAAATACGTCCCTCCTTCCAAGTTGTGTGTCTGTGTGATTTAGTTTTCCTTTGAAATTTTATGGGAAAAATGACTGATTTACAGTTCATGGGGGTTGCCTAATCACACATATGAAGTTTTGGACAGATCTGACTTTTTAACCCTCGAAACAGCCCCTGAGACACCAATTAAGGCACTTCCGGTTGTCACAGGAAGCTATAAGTCAACACATATCCTCACTGGGCTATGCTTTTACAGAATCTGAGTTTTAAGTCCTTACGTTAAGAATTGACTGATTTACACAGGGTTGAATGCACTATGTCTATCAAACTGCAGGCAGGTAATGGAAAAACACTTTTAGGGTGATTTTAACCACTTCCGGTTGGTCCAGGAAGCCTAGAATCAACACAGGTAGACCTCATACTGGCCTGATGGACTGTTACCAAAGACAGGTTCATACGGCATTCATAACCCATATAGACTTCAGGTTGAATTTAGGGTAAAGGCAATGTATTCCTGGGGAGAGAAATCAATGCAAACTTTTTGAAGTAAACACCATCTTTTAA
The DNA here is from genome assembly GCF_023373465.1 of Oncorhynchus keta. NCBI lineage: Eukaryota > Metazoa > Chordata > Actinopteri > Salmoniformes > Salmonidae > Oncorhynchus > Oncorhynchus keta. The sequence continues at coordinate 1,271 of NW_026282198.1, read as the reverse complement.
CTATTAGGGTTAATGCCACACTGTCAACGTTAGGCTTGCACGGATCGGAGGACCTTAGGAACATACCTGAGGTCGAATTGTGCTTCTCACCCTAACGGTTCTCTCACTGTCACCCAAAAGCAAATGACGTTGTAGGGCAGGCTTCATTTTTGGGCCTACTTTCTATGGTCGCTGCGCGTCAGACCGGGCGAGCTACGGTCCAGCGGGATATCTCGTTGAACTCGGCACGGCCTAGACATTATGTTTATGCCATTGCCTGCTCTCTATGTCTTTGAGAACCACATTTTTCACTCCATCCTTGCTGTGTGTGCGTGTGAGAGCTTTTCTTTGACATCTGCTGGGAGAAATGACTGATTTACAGTTCATGAGGGTTACCTAGTCACACATATGAAGTTTTGAAAAGATCTGCCTTTTTTAACCCATGGAAACTGCCACTGTGACACCATTAAAGGCACTTCCGGTTGGCACAGGAAGCTATAAATAAACTCATATCATGATTGAGTATGCCTTTACAGAATCCCGAGTTTTAAGTCTTTACGTTAAGAACTGAGTTATTTACGGAGGGTTTAGTGAGTGTGTTATTTCAGAAAATCATAGAAAATCACAGAAATCTCGCAGAGCTCCGCAGCACACTTTAAAAAGATTCGTAGACAACCTGCAACTGGATCTGTAACCGTTGAAAAAAAAAAATGACTTATCCGTGAACATCACCAAGGTGTCGTTAATAACATTTCTCTTAAATGGCGATAGATAAATGGCTGGTTCTTTTTTTATTGACACGGAGAGCTCTTGACTTTGACGTGAAGTGGAAAAATAATTTCTCTATTTCATTTGGACCTTTAATCCAGATAAATGGCCATAACTCCAAAAACCGTTGAGGCCTAGACGCCATCTTGTTCGGGGCCAACTGCCCATTATGCGCCCCTACGGCTCACCGAGTTTCGGCTTCTAAATATTTTCAGTTTTCGAGATAAGGCCCCCCGTCGTGAATCGTGATGTTTTGTAACAATATATGATTGCTTATGCCCTCTTCGTAGGAATTTCGGGACATGGGAAAAATGACATAAATCTTATTATTTTTCTAAAGCGGAAACCGAATGTCCGACAACGTTCATTTGATGACTTCCTGGTAGGGTCCGGCCTGCCGCCTCGGCCCGGCCGTCCATGAATTTTACAAGCGTTTCGGACGTCTAGTAAGGGACCCGTGCGGTCATAATATGGACTTTCTCACTAACCATGCAGGTACTGCCGAATTCTTCCCTTAAGGTATG
>NW_026282197.1:0-6699 GCF_023373465.1 Oncorhynchus keta | reverse complement strand
AATGTCCGAGGACCATTCCACTAGGGAAGTAATGCAAATAGTCCCATTTTCGTTTCATTTCATGAGGGGGGTCAATGCAAATAGTCCGGGGAGCCCATTTCATTAGGAGGGGTCAATGCAAATAGTCCAATGAGAGCACTAGTGGGGTCAACTGCAACAGTCTGCAGAGCCATTGCATTAGGGGGGTCAATGCAAATAGTCCAGGTAGCCCATTTCATTAGGGGGTCAATGCAAATAGTCTGGGGAGCCATTTCACTAGGGGAGGGGTCACCGCAAATCAGTCCGGGGAGCCATTCCCAATAGGGGGGTCAACGCAAATAGTCTGGGGAGCCATTTCAATAGGGGGGTCAATGCAAATAGTCCGGAGCCATCTCATTAGGGGGTCAATGCAAATAGTCCGTAGAGGCCATTTCATTAGGGGGGTCAATGCAAACAGTCCGGGGAGCTCATCTCATTAGGAGGGTCAACGCAAATAGTCTGTAACCCATTTCATTAGGGGGTCAACGCAAATAGTCCGGGTAGCCATCTCATTAGTGGGGACAATGCAATAGTCTGGGGATCCATCTCATTAGGGGTACAATGCAGAATAGTCCAGAGGCCATTTCCATTAGGGGGAATCAATGCAAATAGTCTGGAGAGCCATTTCATTAGGGAGTCATACAAATAGTCTGGGGGCCATTTCATTAGGGGGGTCAATGCAAATAGTCCGGGGAGCTCATCTCATTAGGGGGTCAACAAATAGTCCGAGGATCCATCTCATTAGGAGTCATGCAAATAGTCCGAGAGCCATTTCATTAGGGGGTCAATGCAAATAGTCCGAGACCATTCTCATCTAGAAGGGGTCAATACAAATAGTCCGTAGACCCATCTCATTAGAGGGTCAATGCAAATAGTCGCGGAGCTCATCTCATTAGGGGTCAATGCAAATAGTCTGGGGAGCCATTTCATTAGGAGGGGTCAATGCAAACAGTCCGGGAGCCATTTCATTAGGGGTCAATGCAAATAGTCCGAGGCCACTTCATTAGGGGGTCAATGCAAATAGTCTGGGTAGCCATCTCATCAGGGGGGTCAATGCAAATAGTCCAGAGGAGCCATTTCATTCAGGGGGAGTCAACGCAAATAGTCCGAGAGCCATCTACATTAGGGGGTCAATGCAAATACGTCATGAGAGCCGTTTCATCAGGGGGGTCAATGCAAATAGTCCGTGGAGCCATTTCATTGAGGGGTCAATACAAACAGTCTGCGGAACCATTTCATTAGGGGGTCAATGCAAACAGTCTGGGAGCCATTTCACTTAAGAGGGGTCAATACAAATAGTCTGGGAGCTCATTTCATTAGGGGGTCAATGCAAATAGTCTGAGGAGCCATTTCATTAGGGGGGTCAATGCAAATAGTCTGGGGAGCCATTTCATTAGGGGGGTCAATGCAAATAGTCTGGGGAGCCATTTCATTAGTAGGGGTCAATGCAAATAGTCTGGGAGCCATTTCATTAGGGGAATCAATGCAAATAGTCTGGGAGCCATTTCATTAGGGAGTCAATGCAAATAGTCTGAGGAGCCATTTCATTAGGGGGGTCAATGCAAATAGTCTGGGAGCCATTTCATTAGGGGTCAATGCAAATAGTCTGGGGAGCCATTTCATTAGGGGGGTCAATGCAAATAGTCTGAGGAGCCATTTCATTAGGGGGGGTCAATGCAAATAGTCTGGGAGCCATTTCATTAGGAGGGGTCAATGCAAATAGTCTGGAGAGCCATTTCATTAGGGGGTCAATGCAAATAGTCTGGGGAGCCATTTCATTAGGGGGTCAATGCAAATAGTCTGGGAGCCATTTCATTAGGGGGGTCAATGCAAATAGTCTGGGGAGCCATTTCATTAGGGGGTCAATGCAAATAGTCCGAGAGCCATTTCATTAGGGGAGTCAATGCAAATAGTCTGGGGAGCCATTTCATTAGGGGGGTCAATGCAAATAGTCTGGGAGCCATTTCATTAGGGGAGGTCAATGCAAATAGTCTGGGGAGCCATTTCATTAGGGGGAGTCAATGCAAATAGTCTGGGAGCTCATCTCATTAGGGGGGTCAATGCAAATAGTCTGGGAGCCATTTCATCAGGGGGATCAATGCAAATAGTCCGGGAGCCATTTCATCAGGGGGGTCAATGCAAATAGTCTACCAGGAGCCATTTCATCTCAGGGTCAATGCAAATAGTCTGAGAACAGCTACATTAGGGGGTCAATGCAAATAGTCACGAGCCATTTCATTAGAATCAATGCAAATAGTCTGGGAGACATTTCATTAGGGGGTCAATGCAAATAGTCTGGGAGCCATTTCATTAGGGGGGTCAATGCAAATAGTCCGGGGGAGCCATTTCATTAGGGGGGGTCAATGCAAAAATGTCACGGAGCCATTTCATTAGGGAGGGTCAATGCAAATAGTCTGGGGAGCCATTTCATTAGGGGGGTCAATGCAAATAGTCTGGGGAGCCATTTCATTAGGGGGGTCAATGCAAATAGTCTGGGAGCCATTTCATTAGGGGGTCAATGCAAATAGTCAGGGAGCCATTTCATTAGGGGTCAATACAAATAGTCTGAGGAACCCCCATTTCATTAGGAGAAGTGGTCAATACAAATTAGTCTGGGAGCCATTCATTAGGGGTCAATGCAAATAGTCTAAAATTTCATTTCAATGCAAATAGTCCGTGAGAAGTCAAAATACAAATAGTCCGAGAGCCATCTTCAACTACAATAACTAGGGAGGGGGGTCAATGCAAATAGTCTGAGCCATTTCATTAGGGGGGGTCAATGCAAATAGTCTGGGAGCCATTCCATTAGGGGAGGGGTCACCGCAAATAGTCCGTAGGGGGTCAATGCAAATAGTCTGGGGAGCCATTTCATTGGGGAATGGTCCGGTCAATGGGGTCAATAAATAGTCCGAGCCATTTCATTAGGGGGGGTCAACGCAAATAGTCCGGGAGCCATTTCATTAGGAGGCATCAACGCAAAACTGTCCATTTCATTAGGTAGTCAAAATGCAAATAGTCTATTACCATTTCATTAGAAAACATGCAAATAGTCCGTATCATTCATTAGGGGGGGTCAAAATAAAAAATAGTCCAGACATCCCATTAGATAGAGAAATAGTCTGGGGAGCCATTTCATTACCAAAATAGTCTGGGGAGCCATTTCATTGGGGGGTCAATGCAAATAGTCTGGGAGCCACTTCATTAGGGGGTCAATGCAAATAGTCCGGGAGCCATTTCATTAGGGGGGTCAATGCAAATAGTCCGAGAGCCATTTCATTAGGAGGGTCAATGCAAATAGTCCGGAGCTCATTTCATTAGGGGAATCAATGCAAATAGTCCGTGAGCCATTTCATTGAGGGGTCAACACAAACAGTCCGGATCCATTTCATTAGGGGGTCAATGCAAATAGTCCGGATGCTATTTCATTAGGGGGTCAATGCAAATAGTCCGTGGAGCCATTCTCATTAGGGGGTCAATGCAAATAGTCCGGGGAGCTCATTTCATTAGGGGAGTCAATGCAAATAGTCTGTGAGCCATTCTCATTAGGGGAGTCAATGCAAATAGTCTGGGGAGCCATTTCATTAGGGGGGTCAATGCAAATAGTCCGGGAGCCATTTCATTAGGGGGGTCAATGCAAATAGTCCAGGAGCCATTTCATTAGGGGAGTCAATGCAAATAGTCTGGGAGCTCATTTCATTAGGGGATCAATGCAAATAGTCTGGGGAGCCATTTCATTAGGGGGGTCAATGCAAATAGTCTGGAGAGCCATTTCATTAGGGGGTCAATGCAAATAGTCCGGGAGCCACTTCATTAGGGAGGGTCAATGCAAATAGTCTGGGGAGCCATTTCATCAGGGGGTCAATGCAAATAGTCTGGGGAGCCATTTCATCAGGGGGGTCAATGCAAATAGTCCGGAGTATTCCATTAGGGGTCAATGCAAATAGTCCGTAGTCATCTCATTAGGATAATGCAAATAGTCCGGGTAGTCATTTCATTAGGGGGTCAATGCAAATAGTCCGGGAGCCAGTCTCATTAGGGGATCAATGCAAATAGTCCGAGAGCCATTTCATCAGGGGGTCAATGCAAATAGTCCGGGGAGCCATTTCATTAGGGGGGTCAATGCAAATAGTCTGGGAGCCATTTCATTAGGGGGATCAATGCAAATAGTCCGGTAGCTCATTTCATTAGGGGGTCAATGCAAATAGTCTGGGCAGTCATTAGCATCAAATAGTCCGTATCTACTCATGAGGGGGTCAATGCAAATAGTCTGGGAGCCATTTCATTAGGGGGGTCAATGCAAATAGTCTGGGGAGCCAGTTCATTAGGGGGTCAATGCAAATAGTCTGGGAGCCAATTCATTAGAGGGGTCAATGCAAATAGTCTGGGGAGCCATTTCATTAGGGGGTCAATGCAAATAGTCTGGGAGCCATTTCATTAGGGGGTCAATGCAAATAGTCCGGGATTCACCTATTAGGGGGTCAATGCAAATAGTCCGGAGCCACTCCATTAGGGGGTCAATGCAAATAGTCTGGGAGCCATTTCATTAGGGGGTCAATGCAAATAGTCTGGGAGCCATTTCATTAGGGGAGTGAATGCAAATAGTCTGGGAGCCATTTCATTAGGGGGGTCAATGCAAATAGTCTGGGGAGCCATTTCATTAGGGGTCAATGCAAATAGTCTGTGGAGCCATTTCATTAGGGAGTGGGGGTGTATGCAAAATAGTCTGGGGAGCCATTTCATTAGGGGGGTCAATGCAAATAGTCTGGGGAGCCATTTCATTAGGGGGTCAATGCAAATAGTCACAGAGCCATTTCATCAGAAGTCAATGCAAATAGTCTGGGGAGCCATTTCATCAGGGGGGTCAATGCAAATAGTCTGGGAGCCATTTTCATTAGGGGGTCAATGCAAATAGTCTGGGGAGCCATTTCATCAGGGGGGTCAATGCAAATAGTCTGAAATTCATTTCATTAGGGGGTCAATGCAAATAGTCTGAGAAGCTCAGCTCCATTAGGGGGTCAATGCAAATAGTCTGGGGAGCCATTCAATTAGGGGAGGGGGTCAATGCAAATAGTCTGGGGAGCCATTTCATTAGGGAAGTCAATGCAAATAGTCTGGGGAGCCATTTCATCAGGGGGTCAATGCAAATAGTCCGTATTATCTAATAGGGGTCAATGCAAAATAGTCTGGGAGCTCATTTCATTAGGGGTCCATGCAAATAGTCTGGGAGCCATTTCATTAGGGGGGGGGTCAATGCAAATAGTCTGGGGAGCCATTTCATCAGGGGGGGTCAATGCAAATAGTCTGGGGAGCCATTTCATTAGGGGGGGTCAATGCAAATAGTCTGGGAGCCATTTCATTAGGGGTCAGTCAAACAGTCTGGGGACCACTTCATGCAGGGGGGTCAATGCAAATAGTCTGGGAGCCATTTCATCAGGGGGTCAATGCAAATAGTCTGGGGAGCCATTTCATCAGGGGGGTCAATGCAAATAGTCTGTAGCCATTTTCATTAGAGGGGTCCCATGCAAACAGTCCGAGGCCATTTCTGTCAGGGGGGTCAATGCAAATAGTCTGAAACCCATTTCACCTCAAAGAGGGAGGATACAAATAGTCTGGGGAGCCATTTCATTAGGGGGTCAATGCAAATAGTCTGGAGACATTTCATTAGGGGTCAATGCAAATAGTCTGGGGAGCCATTTCATTAGGAGGGTCAATGCAAATAGTCTGGGGAGCCATTTCATTAGGGAGGTCAATGCAAATAGTCTGGGGAGCCATTTCATTAGGGGGGGGTCAATGCAAATAGTCTGAGGAGCCATTTCATTAGGGGGGTCAATGCAAATAGTCTGGGGAGCCATTTCATTAGGGGGGGTCAATGCAAATAGTCTGGGGAGCCATTTCATTAGGGGGTCAATGCAAATAGTCTGGGAGCCATTTCATTAGGGGGGTCAATGCAAATAGTCTGGGAGCCATTTCATTAGGGGTGGTCAATGCAAATAGTCTGGGGAGCCATTTCATTAGGGGGGTCAATGCAAATAGTCTGGGAGCCATTTCATTAGGGGGTCAATGCAAATAGTCTGGGAGCCATTTCATTAGGGGAGGGGGTCAGTGCAAATAGTCTGGGGAGCCATTTCATTAGGGGAGGGGGTCAGTGCAAATAGTCTGGAGAGCCATTTCATTAGGGGGGTCAATGCAAATAGTCTAGGGAGCCATTTCACCAGAACCTTAGGATCATTGCAGCAACATTGTTCTGGTGTAAATACCAAACAACTACAGGCTCATATTCAACGTGATTCCTGGTGGTGTATCTGACAGAATGAAGCTAGAACACATCCCCTGAGTGACGCCATCCTTAACCCAGTCTCTATCAGAACCCATGGAAAGGATCCAGGCTATACGCTCTGATAAGACTGGAAATAAAGGAGTTAGTTCACATATACACACAAATAGATTTAGAAATAAACAAGTTGTTCTAATTTAGTCTGGTTTTGGGGTCAATTCACCTCTCTGTTTCTGGTTGGATTCTGGTTGGTTTCTGGTTGCAGTTTCTCGCGTCCATCCTTGATTTCTGTTAGGGTCTCTGTGTTGTCCATGCTAATGATGGGCAATTTAAATATTTTGACTGTTAGAGTACTCCACTGGAAAACTAAAACACAACTACAAAAACGGCCCGCAACGGAAACAAAT
>NW_026282196.1:0-1554 GCF_023373465.1 Oncorhynchus keta | reverse complement strand
TCTGTTTAGGTTTCCAAAATATGAACAAGAAAGGAGTCTGTTCGAGAGGCCTCTGTCAACTCAAGGCACCTGGATTCAGTGAAGGTTAGGAGTGTTGCAGCCTATTCCGTCTCTTTGCTGACCGTTCTTCTATCTTTTGATAGTTCCAGAACCATTGATATTCCTACAGTCTTCTGTATCTGGTAGGGATATCATTTACAGAGAGCCCATACTGAACCCCATGTGTCTCTGCGTTGACACATTGAATGTCTTTATGTTTGTACTGCAAGTATAGTGTAATTGATGTGTATATAGGTATAGTGTAATTGATGTGTATATAGGTATAGTGTAATTGATGTGTATATAGGTATAGTGTAATTGATGTGTATATAGGTATAGTGTAATTGATGTGTATATAGGTATAGTGTAATTGATGTGTATATAGGTATAGTGTAATTGATGTGTATATAGGTACTAGTGTAATTGATGTGTATATAGGTATGGTAATTGATGTATATAGGCATAGTGTAATTGATGTGTATATAGGTATCGTGTAATTGATGTGTATATAGGTATAGTGTAATTGATGTGTATATAGGTATAGTGTAATTGATGTGTATATAGGTATAGTGTAATTGATGTGTATATAGGTATAGTGTAATTGATGTGTATATAGGTATAGTGTAATTGATGTGTATATAGGTATAGTGTAATTGATGTGTATATAGGTATAGTGTAATTGATGTGTATATAGGTATAGTGTAATTGATGTGTATATAGGTATAGTGTAATTGATGTGTATATAGGTATAGTGCAGGTATCGATGTGTATATAGGTATAGTGTACTTGATGTGTATATAGGTATAGTGTAATTGATGTGTATATAGGTATAGTGTAATTGATGTGTATATAGGTATAGTGTAATTGATGTGTATATAGGTATAGTGTAATTGATGTGTATATAGGTATAGTGTAATCGATGTGTATATAGATATAGTGTAATTGATGTGTATATAGGTATAGTGTAATTGATGTGTATATAGGTATAGTGTACTTGATGTGTATATAGGTATAGTGTAATTGATGTGTATGAACAGTGTAAATAGTTTTTATATAGATATTGTACATTCGGAAAGTATTCAGACCCCTTGACTTTTTAAAAGAAAAAAATTACGTTACAGCCTTATTAAAACAATTACGTTACAGCCTTATTAAAACAATTACGTTACAACCTTATTAAAACAATTACATTACAGCCTTATTAAAACAATTACGTTACAGCCTTATTAAAACAATTATTAAATAGATTTTCCCCTCGTCAATCTACACACAATACCCCATAATGACAAAGAAAAAACAGGTTTATAGACATTTTTGAGAAAAAATGTATAACTAATGTAATATCAGATTTACAGAACTATTCAGACCCTTTACTCAGTACTTTGTTGAAGCATCTTTGGCAGCGATTACAGCCTCAAGTCTTCTTGGGTATGACGATACAAGCTTGACACACCTGTATTTGGGGAAAGTTTCTCCCATTCCTCTCTGCAGATCCTCTCAAGCTCTGTCAGGTTG
>NW_026282195.1:0-7852 GCF_023373465.1 Oncorhynchus keta | reverse complement strand
AACACTAGAGCATCATTCTCTGTTATAGCAGTATCTGTCCCAACACACTACAGCATCATTCCCTGTTATAGCAGTATCTGTCCCAACACACTAGAGCATCATTCCCTGTTATAGAAGTACCTGTCCCAACACACTACAGCATCATTCCCTGTTATAGCAGTATCTGTCCCAACACACTACAGCATCATTCCCTGTTATAGCAGTATCTGTCTCAACACACTACAGCATCATTCCCTGTTATAGCAGTACCTGTCCCAACACACTACATCATCATTCCCTGTTATAGCAGTATCTGTCCCAACACACTAGAGCATCATTCCCTGTTATAGCAGTACCTGTCCCAACACACTACAGCATCATTCCCTGTTATAGCAGTACCTGTCCCAACACACTACAGCATCATTCCCTGTTATAGCAGTACCTGTCCCAACACACTAGAGCATCATTCCCTGTTATAGCAGTACCTGTCCCAACACACTAGAGCGTCATTCCCTGTTATAGCAGTACCTGTCCCAACACACTGTATGTTGTTTTACAGTGTGTCCATAATGGTCCATGTAGTCAAGTAATCTTCCACCTAACAAATGGTCCTTTTTGTCAGATTATCCCTGTATGTCTATCATGTACATACCGTAGATGTGGAGCTATGTAATAATCACCCAGCTGACATCTGGTGCATTATCCCCATTCTGTCAGATTATACAGGATGTATGGTCTGGCCTGAGAAAGGGTGGTCTTTACAAGTCCCTGGCCTCCTCCACGACAATCAGTTTATACAGTAACGAGCAGCATATTTCTCCCTCTGTGTCTGTGTGTGACTGTCTAACGATCAACGCATCTCATTAAGCTTGTTTACTAGTTTTACTCACTGTATCCGCACAACCATTATGCCATCATCATCATCATCATCATCATCATCTGTTGTCAGGGAAGCTGTTTGCTCAGCAGAGCACAGTGATGCTTGTTTATCCCAGGTGATATTATCCCGGGTGATATTATCCCAGGTGATATTATCCCAGGTGATATTATCCCGGGTGATATTATCCCCGGTGATATTATCCCAGGTGATATTATCCCAGGTGATATTATCCCAGGTGATATTATCCCAGGTTTATCCCAGGTGATATTATCCCAGGTGATATTATCCCAGGTGATATCCCAGGTGATATTATCCCAGGTGATATTATCCCGGGTGATATTATCCCAGGTGATATTATCCCGGGTGATATTATCCCAGGTGATATTATCCCAGGTGATATTATCCCAGGTGATATTATCCCCCAGGTTTATCCCAGGTGATATTATCCCAGGTGATATCCCAGGTTTATCCCAGGTGATATTATCCTCGGTGATATTATCCCAGATATCCCAGGTTTATCCCAGGTGATATTATCCCAGGTTTATCCCAGGTGATATTATCCCGGTGATATTATCCCAGGTTTATCCCAGGTGATATTATCCCAGGTGATATTATCCCGGGTGATATTATCCCGGGTGATATTATCCCAGGTGATATTATCCCAGGTGATATTATCCCGGGTGATATTATCCCAGGTGATATTATCCCGGGTGATATTATCCCGGTGATATTATCCCAGGTGATATTATCCCGGGTGATATTATCCGGGTGATATTTTCCGGTGATATTATCCCAGGTGATATTATCCCGGGTGATATTATCCCGGGTGATATTATCCCAGGTGATATTATCCTGGGGTGATATTATCCGGGTGATATTATCCCAGGTGATATTATCCTGTGATATTATCCTGGGTGATATTATCGGGTGATATTATCCCAGGTGATATTATCCCAGGTGATATTATCCGGGTGATATTATCCGGGTGATATTATCCCAGGTGATATTATCCCAGGTGATATTATCCCAGGTGATATTATCCGGGTGATATTATCCCGGTGATATTATCCCGGTGATATTATCCTGGGTGATATTATCCCGGGTGATATTATCCTGGGTGATATTATCCGGGTGATATTATCCCGGGTGATATCTACAGTGACCTGTTGGGTTATTGGTTTTTACTGGTTCTGCTGGAGTGAAGACATTCCCCTGACTGAATTTAAACAGATCGTTTGGTCCCTCTCCCCCTTTGTTCACTGCAAATTGACCACAACTCAAAAAGAGATTGTATTTGAAAATAACAATATTTCTTTTTTATTTGAGAGAATACTTAGGAACAGATTTCCTCAATTAAACTCATTTTTAACTTCATTCCTATAGATTTTAGTCTTTTTTTTTTACCCAAAACTAACTGAATTGGCCAATGTGGGAGCAAATTTCCATGGCTTCTTCCCAAGTGGTACAGACAGCCGGCTGAGTCTGGAATGTTGTCTCTATTGGCCATTCTGGGTCAGACAGGACTCACTTACTGTTGCCCACAGTAAGTGTCATTTCAGGATACTGCTCATGTTCCTGGGCCATCTGTACCCCTGTCTGGCACTCTGTTGGCATCTTAATGGAGGTTGCTGCTCTGTCTGGCACTCTGTTGTTCTGTCTGGCACTCTGTTGGCATCTTAATGGAGATAGCTGCTCTGTCTGGCACTCTGTTGTTCTGTCTGGCACTCTGTTGGCATCATAATGGAGATAGCTGCTCTGTCTGGCACTCTGTTGTTCTGTCTGGCACTCTGTTGGCATCTTAATGGAGATAGCTGCTCTGTCTGGCACTCTGTTGGCATCATAATGGAGATAGCTGCTCTGTCTGGCCCTCAGTTGCTCTCTCTGGCACTCTGTTAGCATCTTAATGGAGATAGCTGCTCTGTCTGGCACTCTGTTGGCATCATAATGGAGATAGCTGCTCTGTCTGGCACTCTGTTGGCATCATAATGGAGATAGCATCCATCCATCAGCCTAACCCACTACAGCCCCAAAGCGGTGAGCGCTAAGTAGTGCGCTATATAGGGAATAGGGTGCCATTTCCAATGTAGCCCATGGGTGTATCTATTCCCTATATAGTTCACTACTTTTTGACCAGAGCAATATGGGTCCTGGTCTAATGTAGTGCGCTATATAGGGAATAGGGTGTGATTACAGATGCAGTCCATGTTCCAGAGACATCTAGGCACATCTGTACTCAACCTGAAAGTTGGTGGCCAGCGGGCATCTCATCTGCAGTGCATCTGCTATGCACTGGCCCTGACAGGCTATGAAATATAGCTTCCCTAGGAGCACAACGCTAGCAGGAGCACAATGCTACCAGGAGCACAACGCTACCAGGAGCACAATGCTACCAGGAGCACAATGCTACCAGGAGCACAACGCTACCAGGAGCACAACGCTACCAGGAGCACAACGCTACCAGGAGCACAACGCTACCAGGAGCACAACGCTACCAGGAGCACAACGCTACCAGGAGCACAACGCTACCAGGAGCACAACGCTACCAGGAGCACAATGCTACCAGGAGCACAACGCTACCAGGAGCACAACGCTACCAGGAGCACAACGCTACCAGGAGCACAACGCTACCAGGAACACAACGCTACCAGGAGCACAACGCTACCAGGAGCACAACGCTACCAGGAGCACAACGCTACCAGGAGCACAACGCTACCAGGAGCACAACGCTACCAGGAGCACAACGCTACCAGGAGCACAACGCTACCAGGAGCACAACGCTACCAGGAACACAACGCTACCAGGAGCACAACGCTACCAGGAGCACAACGCTACCAAGAACACAACGCTACCAGGAGCACAGCTCTACCAGGAACACAACGCTACCAACGCTAAAACAAACATACAGTCAATAATACAGTATAAACAAGTCTATATACAATGTGAGCAAATTAGGTGAGAAGTATATATATAGCAAGTAAAACACTGGAATGGTAGTTTTGCAATGGAAGAATGTGCAAAGTAGAAATAAAAATAATGGGGTGCAAAGGAGCAAAATAAATAAATTAAATACAGTTGGGAAAGTGGTAGTTGTTTGGGCTAAATTATAGGTGGGCTATGTACAGGGGGTCCTTCTGTAGCTCAGTTGGTAGAGCATGGCGCTTGTAACGCCAGGGTAGTGGGTTCGATCCCCGGGACCACCCATACGTAGAATGTATGCACACATGACTGTAAGTCGCTTTGGATAAAAGCGTCTGCTAAATGGCATATATTATTATTATTATTATTATTATAGGTGCAGTAATCTGTAAGATGCTCTGACAGTTGGTGCTTAAAGCTAGTGAGGGAGATAAGTGTTTCCAGTTTCAGAGATTTTTGTAGTTCGTTCCAGTCATTGGCAGCAGAGAACTGGAAGGAGAGGCGGCCAAAGAAAGAATTGGTGTTGGGGGTGACTAGAGAGATATACCTGCTGGAGCGTGTGCTACAGGTGGGAGATGCTATGGTGACCAGCGAGCTGAGATAAGGGGGACTTTACCTAGCAGGGTCTTGTAGATGACCTGGAGCCAGTGGGTTTGGCGACGAGTATGAAGCGAGGGCCAGCCAACGAGAGCGTACAGGTCGCAATGGTGGGTAGTATATGGGGCTTTGGTGACAAAACGGATTGCACTTTGATAGAATGCATCCAATTTCTTGAGTAGGGCATTGGAGGCTATTTTGTAAATGACATCGCCAAAGTCGAGGATTGGTAGGATGGTCAGTTTTACGAGGGTATGTTTGGCAGCATGAGTGAAGGATGCTTTGTTGCGAAATAGGAAGCCAATTCTAGATTTAACTTTGGATTGGAGATGTTTGATATGGGTCTGGAAGGAGAGTTTACAGTCTAACCAGACACCTAAGTATTTGTAGTTGTCCACGTATTCTAAGTCAGAGACGTCCAGAGTAGTGATGTTGGACAGGCGGGTAGGTGCAGGTAGCGATCGGTTGAAGAGCATGCATTTAGTTTTACTTGTATTTAAGAGCAATTGGAGGCCACGGAAGGAGAGTTGTATGGCATTGAAGCTTGCCTGGAGGGTTGTTAACACAGTGTCCAAAGAAGGGCCAGAAGTATACAGAATGGTGTCGTCTGCGTAGAGGTGGATCAGGGACTCACCAGCAGCAAGAGCGACCTCATTGATGTATACAGAGAAGAGAGTCGGTCCAAGAATTGAACCCTGTGGCACCCCCATAGAGACTGCCAGAGGTCCGGACAGCAGACCCCTCCGATTTGACACACTGAACTCTATCAGAGAAGTAGTTGGTGAACCAGGCGAGGCAATCATTTGAGAAACCAAGGCTGTCGAGTCTGCCGATGAGGATGTGGTGGTTGACAGAGTCGAAAACCTTGGCCAGATCAATGAATACGGCTGCACAGTAATGTTTCTTATCGATGGCGGTTAAGATATCGTTTAGGACCTTGAGCGTGGCTGAGGTGCACCCATGACCAGCTCTGAAACCAGATTGCATAGTGGAGAAGGTATGGTGGGATTCGAAATGGTCGGTAATCTGTTTGTTGACTTGGCTTTCGAAAGACCTTAGAAAGGCAGGGTATCATAGATATAGGCCTGTAGCAGTTTGGGTCAAGAGTGTCCCCCCTTTGAAGAAGGGGATGACCGCAGCTGCTTTCAATCTTTGGGAATCTCAGACGACACGACAGAGAGGTTGAACAGGCTAGTAATAGGGGTGGCAACAATTTCGGCAGATAATTTTAGAAAGAAAGGGTCCAGATTGTCTAGCCCGGCTGATTTGTAGGGGTCCAGATTTTTCAGCTCTTTCAGAACATCAGCTGAATGGATTTGGGAGAAGGAGAAATGGGGAAGGCTTGGGCGAGTTGCTGTTGGGGTGCAGTGCTGTTGACCGGGGTAGGAGTAGCCAGGCGGAAAGCATGGCCAGCCGTAGAAAAATGCTTATTGAAATTCTCAATTATGATGGATTTATCAGTGGTGACAGTGTTTCCTATCTTCAGTGCAGTGGGCAGCTGGGAGGAAGGAGGTGTTCTTATTCTCCATGGACTTTACAGTGTCCCAGAACTTTTTGAGTTAGTGTTGCAGGATGAAATGGATGAAATGAAAGGGCTATTTCAGTGCCTGGGATTGATCAAGGTGAAAAAATACATTAAATTGGATGAAACTATAGTGCATAATATGATAATTTGTTTTCCTTTAAATTATACATTTAACATTACATTTAAGTCATTTAGCAGACGCTCTTATCCAGAGCGACTTACAAATTGGTGCATTCACCTTATGACATCCAGTGGAACAGCCACTCTACAATAGTGCATCTAAATCTTTTAAGGGGGGTGAGAAGGATTACTTTATCCTATCCTATAAATTATAGTTTAATCATGAGGCAACACCCTCACTAAGCATCCTCACTATATACATTTGACATTTGACATTTGACATTTTGAGTCATTTAGCAGAAGCTCTTATCCAGAGCGACCTACAGTGCATTCATCTTAAGATAGCGAGGTAAGACAACCACATAACACAGCAATTACACAACACAGTCGAAGTACATAACACAGCAACCACATCACACAGCAACTACATAACACAGCAACTACATAACACAGCAACTACATAACACAGCAACTACATAACACAGCAACTACATAACACAGCAACTACATAACACAGCAACTACATAACACAGCAACTACATAACACAGCAACTATATAACACAGCAACTACATAACACAGCAACTACATAACACAGCAACTACATATCACAGCAACTACATAACACAGCAACTACATAACACAGCAACTACATAACACAGCAACTACATAACACAGCAACTACACAACTACAGCAACTACATAACACAGCAACTACATAACACAGCAACTACATAAAACAGCAACTACATAACACAGCAACTACATAACACAGCAACTACATAACACAGCAACTACACAACACAGCAACTACATAACACAGCAACTACATAATACAGCAACTACATAACACAGCAACTACATAACACAGCAACTACATAACACAGAAACCACATAACACAGAAACCACATAACACAGCAACTATATAACACAGCAACTACATAACACAGCAACCACATAACACAGCAACCACATAACACAGCAACTACATAACACCATAACACAGTACATAACACACAGCAACTACATAACACAGCAACTACATAACACAGCAACTACATAACACAGCATCTACACAACAACACAGTCAAGTACATAACACAGCAACTACATAACACAGCAACTACATAACACAGCAACACATAACACAGCAATAACACAGCAACTACATAACACAGCAACTACATAACACAGCAACTACATAACACAGCAACTACATAATATAGCAACCACATAACACAGCAACTACATAACACAGCAACCACATAACACAGCAACTACACAACACAGCAACTATAACACAGCAACTACATAACAACAGCAACCACATAACACAGCAACTATATAACACAGCACTAACACAGCAACTCAAACACAGCAACTACATAACACAGCAACTACATAACACAGCAACTACATAACACAGCAACTACATAACACAGCAACTACATAACACAGCAACACAGCAACTACATAACACCATCGTAGTACATAACACAGCTGATGTCATAGCTTCAGGGGGAAGATGGACAGGGACTCTGCAACCACATAACACAGCACTCGGGGCGAGATGGACAGGGACTCTGTTGTCATAGCTTCAGGGGGGATGGACAGGGACTCTGTTGTCAAGCTTTGGGAGATGGACAGGGACTCTGTTGTCAGCTTCAGGGGGATGGACAGGGACTCTGTTGTCATAGCTTCAGGGGGAGATGGACTCTGTTGTCATAGCTTCAGGGGGAGATGGACAGGGACTCTGTTGTCATAGCTTCAGGGGGAGATGGACAGGGACTCTGTTGTCATAGCTTCAGGGGGGAGATGGACAGGGACTCTGTTGT